>NW_026867840.1:0-99577 GCF_020745735.1 Hemiscyllium ocellatum
TCGTTAAACTTGACATATTCAACGAATGAGAGAAGCTCTACTCATTGAATTAATACGTGCAGTCAGTTTCATTGAATGGATGCGATGCAGTTTGTTTCAGTGAATGAAAGCGTTAGCCTCGAGACATTGAATAAACGAGAAAGGCTGCACTTATTGAATTAAGAAGTGTAGTCAGTTTCATAGAATGAATGCATGCAGTTTCTTTCATTGAATGCATGGCCAAAACTCGATTCATTGGAAATGAATGTTTCTCAGCGAATGAATGATTGCAGTTTGGTTCATTGATTGAAAGAATGCAGTTAAATACATTCCATTAATGAGTGAAGTTTGCATAATTAAATCATTGAATTACATTCGAATCTTTGAGTCAATGATTGAAATATGAAATAATGAATGTGTGTATGCTGGTTGTTTCATTGAATTAAAGAGTTAAGCTCGAGACATTGAATGAAAGAGAAAACTCTACTCATTGATTCAACAGGTGCAGTTTGCTTCATGCACTAAATGTGTGTAGTTTGTTTGAACGAATCACTGCGCTAAGATTGTGGGTGTCAAGCAATGAGAGTACCTCTACCCATTCTGTTTCATTGTTTCATTGCAGTTGTTTCATACATGCAGTTTGTTTCATTGTATGAACGCGTGAAGTTTATTCATTGAATGAATGGCAAATGCCTCGATTCATTTGAAACTACTTGCAGTGTTTCTCATCGAATGAATGATTGCAGTTTGATTCATTGATTGAATGAATGCACTTTTTCACCCCATAAATGAGTGAAGGTCGCATAATTAAATCAATAATTACAATCGATTCTTTGAATCAAAGATTGAATATATGAAATAATGAACGAGTGAATGTAGGTTGTTTCATTGAAAAAAAGAGTTATGCTCGAGACATTGAATGAAAGAGAAAAACTACACTCGTAGAATGAACACGTGTAGTTTGCTTCTTTGTATCAATGCGTTAAGCTTGTGGCAGTAAACGAATGAGAGTACGTCTACTCATTGAATTATCATGTGCAGTCTGTTTCATTGAATGAACGAGTGTAGTAATAAAAAGTTTGTTACATTGAAACAAGGAATAAAGGTATGATTCATGGAATCAATAATGGTACTTTGATTCAATGATTCAATGAATGCAGGTTGTTTCATTGAATTAAAGCGTTAAGCTTAACACATTGAAGGAATGAGAGAAGCTCCACTCATTGAAATGACACGTGCAATTTTACTCATGGAGTGAATGTGTGCAGTTCGATTGAGACAGTGCATGAAGCTTGTGGTATTCAATGAATGAGAGTAGCTGTACTCATTGAATTGACAAGTGTAGTCTCTTTGATTGAATGAACTTGTGCAGTTTGATTCATTCAGTAAGTTTCTTTCATAGAAACAATGAATAAGGTTTGATTCATTGAATCAATGTTTGAAGTTTGATTCAATGAATCAATGAATGCAGTTGGTTTCATTGAATCAAAGCGTTAAGCTTGACGCATTGAACGAAGCTCCACTCATTGATTTAAGACGTGCAATCAGTATCATTGAATGAATGCGTGTAGTTGTTTCATTGAATGCACATGCGCAGTAGGATTCAGTATATAACTGAGTTACGTTTGTTCCATTGCAACAAGGAATAAGGTTTGATGCATTGAATCAATGATTGTAGTTTGATTCAATGATTGAATGAATGCAGTAGAATGAAAGCGTTGAACTTGACACATAGCATGAATAAGAGAAGTTCTAATAGCAGGTGTCAAGGACAGGTGAATGTTTTTGTAGTTTGATTGAGACAATGTTTGAAGCTTGTGGCTTTGAATGAATTAGAGGAGCTGTACTCATTGAATTGACAAGTGCAGTCTCTTTCATTGAATGAACGTGTGCAGTTTGATTCACTGAATAAGTGTGTTAAGTTTGTTTCATTGTTACGTTTGATTCCTTGGGGCAATCCTTGAAGTTTGATTCAATGAATGCAGTTTGAAATCGTTAAACTTGACATATTCAACGAATGAGAGAAGCTCTACTCATTGAATTAATACGTGCAGTCAGTTTCATTGAATGGATGCGTGCAGTTTGTTTCAGTGAATGAAAGCGTTAGCCTCGAGACATTGAATAAACGAGAAAGGCTGCACTTATTGAATTAAGAAGTGTAGTCAGTTTCATAGAATGAATGCATGCATGCAGTTTCTTTCATTGAATGCATGGCCAAAACTCGATTCATTGGAAATGAATGTTTCTCAGCGAATGAATGATTGCAGTTTGGTTCATTGATTGAAAAGAATGCAGTTAAATACATCCATTAATGAGTGAAGTTTGCATAATTAAATCATTGAATTACATTCGAATCTTTGAGTCAATGATTGAAATATGAAATAATGAATGTGTGTATGCAGGTTGTTTCATTGAATTAAAGAGTTAAGCTCGAGACATTGAATGAAAGAGAAAACCTCTACTCATTGAATCAACAGTTGCAGTTTGCTTCATGCACTAAATGTGTGTAGTTTGTTTGAACGAATCACTGCGCTAAGTTTGTGGGTGTCAAGCAATGAGGAGTACCTCTACCCATTCTGTTTCATTGTTTCATTGCAGTCTGTTTCATACATGCAGTTTGTTTCATTGTATGAACGCGTGGTTTATTCCATTGAATGAATGGCAAATGCTCGATTCATTTGAAACTACTTGCAGTGTTTCTCATCGAATGAATGATTGCAGTTTGATTCATTGATTGAATGAATGCACTTATTTTCACCCCATAAATGAGTGAAGGTCGCATAATTAAATCAATAAATTACAATCGATTCTTTGAATCAAAGATTGAAATATGAAATAATGAACGAGTGAATGTAGTTGTTCATTGAAAAAAGAGTTATGCTCGAGACATTGAATGAAAGAGAAAAACTACACTCGTAGAATTGAACACGTGTAGTTTGCTTCTTTGTATCAATGCGTTAGCTTGTGGCAGTAAACGAATGAGAGTACGTCTACTCATTGAATTATCATGTGCAGTCTGTTTCATTGAATGAACGAGTGTAGTAATAAAAAGTTTGTTACATTGAAACAAGGAATAAAGGTATGATTCATGGAATCAATAATGGTACTTTGATTCAATGATTCAATGAATGCAGGTTGTTCATTGAATTAAAGTTAAGCTTAACACATTGAAGGAATGAGAGAAGCTCCACTCATTGAAATGACACGTGCAATTTTACTCATGGAGTGAATGTGTGCAGTTCGATTGAGACAGTGCATGAAGCTTGTGGTATTCAATGAATGAGAGTAGCTGTACTCATTGAATTGACAAGTGTAGTCTCTTTGATTGAATGAACTTGTGCAGTTTGATTCATTCAGTAAGTTTCTTTCTTAGAAACAATGAATAAGGTTTGATTCATTGAATCAATGTTTGAAGTTTGATTCAATGAATCAATGAATGCAGTTGGTTTCATTGAATCAAAGCGTTAAGCTTGACGCATTGACGAAGCTCTCACTCATTGATTTAAGACGTGCAATCAGTATCATTGAATGAATGCGTGTAGTTGTTTCATTGAATGCACATGCGCAGTAGGATTCAGTATATAACTGAGTTACGTTTGTTCCATTGCAACAAGGAATAAGGTTTGATGCATTGAATCAATGATTGTAGTTTGATTCAATGATTGAATGAATGCAGTAGAATGAAAGCGTGAACTTGACACATAGCATGAATAAGAGAAGTTCTAATAGCAGGTGTCAAGGAGTGAATGTTTTGTAGTTTGATTGAGACAATGTTTGAAGCTTGTGGCTTTGAATGAATTAGAGGAGCTGTACTCATTGAATTGACAAGTGCAGTCTCTTTCATTGAATGAACGTGTGCAGTTTGATTCACTGAATAAGTGTGTTAGTTTGTTTCATGTTTATTGTTACGTTTGATTCCTTTGGGCAATCCTGAAGTTTGATTCAATGAATGCAGTTTGAAATCGTTAAACTTGACATATTCAACGATTGAGAGAAGCTCTACTCATTGAATTAATACGTGCAGTCAGTTTCATTGAATGGATGCGTGCAGTTGTTTCAGTGAATGAAAGCGTTAGCCTCGAGACATTGAATAAACGAGAAAGGCTGCACTTAATGAATTAAGAAGTGTAGTCAGTTTCATAGAATGAATGCATGCAGTTTCTTTCATTGAATGCATGGCCAAAACTCGATTCATTGGAAATGAATGTTTCTCAGCGAATGAATGATTGCAGTTTGGTTCATTGATTGAAAGAATGCAGTTAAATACATTCCATTAATGAGTGAAGTTTGCATAATTAAATCATTGAATTACATTCGAATCTTTGAGTCAATGATTGAAATATGAAATAATGAAAGTTGTATGCGGGTTGTTTCATTGAATTAAAGAGTTAAGCTCGAGACATTGAATGAAAGAGAAAACCTCTACTCATTGAATCAACAGGTGCAGTTTGCTTCATGCACTAAATGTGTTTGTTTGTTTGAACGAATTCACTGCGCTAAGATTGTGGGTGTCAAGCAATGAGAGTACCTCTACCCATTCTGTTTCATTGTTTCATTGCAGTCTGTTTCATACATGCAGTTTGTTTCATTGTATGAACGCGTGGTTTATTCCATTGAATGAATGGCAAATGCTCGATTCATTTGAAACTACTTGCAGTGTTTCTCATCGAATGAATGATTGCAGTTTGATTCATTGATTGAATGAATGCACTTATTTTCACCCCATAAATGAGTGAAGGTCGCATAATTTAAATCAATAAATTACAATCGATTCTTTGAATCAAAGATTGAAATATGAAATAATGAACGAGTGAATGTAGGTTGTTTCATTGAAAAAAGAGTTATGCTCGAGACATTGAATGAAAGAGAAAAACTAGACTCGTAGAATGAACACGTGTAGTTTGCTTCTTTGTATCAATGCGTTAAGCTTGTGGCAGTAAACGAATGAGAGTACGTCTACTCATTGAATTATCATGTGCAGTCTGTTTCATTGAATGAACGAGTGTAGTAATAAAAAGTTTGTTACATTGAAACAAGGAATAAAGGTATGATTCATGGAATCAATAATGGTACTTTGATTCAATGATTCAATGAATGCAGGTTGTTTCATTGAATTAAAGCGTTAAGCTTAACACATTGAAGGAATGAGAGAAGCTCCACTCATTGAAATGACACGTGCAATTTTACTCATGGAGTGAATGTGTGCAGTTCGATTGAGACAGTGCATGAAGCTTGTGGTATTCAAGAATGAGAGTAGCTGTACTCATTGAATTGACAAGTGTAGTCTCTTTGATTGAATGAACTTGTGCAGTTTGATTCATTCAGTAAGTTTCTTTCATAGAAACAATGAATAAGGTTTGATTCATTGAATCAATGTTTGAAGTTTGATTCAATGAATCAATGAATGCAGTTGGTTTCATTGAATCAAAGCGTTAAGCTTGACGCATTGAACGAAGCTCCACTCATTGATTTAAGACGTGCAATCAGTATCATTGAATGAATGCGTGTAGTTGTTTCATTGAATGCACATGCGCAGTAGGATTCAGTATATAACTGAGTTACGTTTGTCCATTGCAACAAGGAATAAGGTTTGATGCATTGAATCAATGATTGTAGTTTGATTCAATGATTGAATGAATGCAGTAGAATGAAAGCGTTGAACTTGACACATAGCATGAATAAGAGAAGTTCTAATAGCAGGTGTGTTTCAAGGAGTGAATGTTTTGTAGTTTGATTGAGACAATGTTTGAAGCTTGTGGCTTTGAATGAATTAGAGGAGCTGTACTCATTGAATTGACAAGTGCAGTCTCTTTCATTGAATGAACGTGTGCAGTTTGATTCACTGAATAAGTGTGTTAAGTTTGTTTCATTTGATTCATACGTTTGATTCCTTGGGCAATCCTTGAAGTTTGATTCAATGAATGCAGTTTGAATCGTTTAAACTTGACATATTCAACGAATGAGAGAAGCTCTACTCATTGAATTAATACGTGCAGTCAGTTTCATTGAATGGATGATGCAGTTTGTTTCAGTGAATGAAAGCGTTAGCCTCGAGACATTGAATAAACGAGAAAGGCTGCACTTATTGAATTAAGAAGTGTAGTCAGTTTCATAGAATGAATGCATGCAGTTTCTTTCATTGAATGCATGGCCAAAACTCGATTCATTGGAAATGAATGTTTCTCAGCGAATGAATGATTGCAGTTTGGTTCATTGATTGAAAGAATGCAGTTAAAAATACATTCCATTAATGAGTGAAGTTTGCATAATTAAATCATTGAATTACATTCGAATCTTTGAGTCAATGATTGAAATTGAAATAATGAATGTGTGTATGCAGGTTGTTTCATTGAATTAAAGAGTTAAGCTCGAGACATTGAATGAAAGAGAAAACCTCTACTCATTGATTCAACAGTTGCAGTTTGCTTCATGCACTAAATGTGTGTAGCTTGTTTGAACGAATCACTGCGCTAAGTTTGTGGGTGTCAAGCAATGAGAGTACCTCTACCATTCTGTTTCATTGTTTCATTGCAGTCTGATTCATACATGCAGTTTGTTTCATTTGATGAACGCGTGAAGTTTATTCCATTGAATGAATGGCAAATGCTCGATTCATTTGAAACTACTTGCAGTGTTTTCATCGAATGAATGATTGCAGTTGATTCATTGATTGAATGAATGCACTTATTTTCACCCCATAAATGAGTGAAGGTCGCATAATTAAATCAATAAATTACAATCGATTCTTTGAATCAAAGATTGAAATATGAAATAATGAACGTGTGAATGTAGGTTGTTTCATTGAAAAAAGAGTTATGCTCGAGACATTGAATGAAAGAGAAAAACTAGACTCGTAGAATGAACACGTGTAGTTTGCTTCTTTGTATCAATGCGTTAAGCTTGTGGCAGTAAACGAATGAGAGTACGTCTACTCATTGAATTATCATGTGCAGTCTGTTTCATTGAATGAACGTGTGTAGTAATAAAAAGTTTGTTACATTGAAACAAGGAATAAGGTATGATTCATGGAATCAATAATGGTACTTTGATTCAATGATTCAATGAATGCAGGTTGTTTCATTGAATTAAAGCGTTAAGCTTACACATTGAAGGAATGAGAGAAGCTCCACTCATTGAAATGACACGTGCAATTTTACTCATGGAGTGAATGTGTGCAGTTCGATTGAGACAGTGCATGAAGCTTGTGGTATTCAAAGAATGAGAGTAGCTGTACTCATTGAATTGACAAGTGTAGTCTCTTTGATTGAATGAACTTGTGCAGTTTGATTCATTCAGTAAGTTTCTTTCATAGAAACAATGAATAAGGTTTGATTCATTGAATCAATGTTTGAAGTTTGATTCAATGAATCAATGAATGCAGTTGGTTTCATTGAATCAAAGCGTTAAGCTTGACGCATTGAACGAAGCTCCACTCATTGATTTAAGACGTGCAATCAGTATCATTGAATGAATGCGTGTAGTTGTTTCATTGAGTGCACATGGCGCAGTAGGATTCAGTATATAACTGAGTTACGTTTGTTCCATTGCAACAAGGAAATAAGGTTTGATGCATTGAATCAATGATTGTAGTTTGATTCAATGATTGAATGAATGCAGTAGAATGAAAGCGTTGAACTTGACACATAGCATGAATAGAGAAGTTCTAATAGCAGGTGTCAAGGAGTGAATGTTTTGTAGTTTGATTGAGACAATGTTTGAAGCTTGTGGCTTTGAATGAATTAGAGGAGCTGTACTCATTGAATTGACAAGTGCAGTCTCTTTCATTGAATGAACGTGTGCAGTTTGATTCACTGAATAAGTGTGTTAAGTTTGTTTCATTGTTACGTTTGATTCCTTGGGGCAATCCTTGAAGTTTGATTCAATGAATGCAGTTTGAAATCGTTAAACTTGACATATTCAACGAATGAGAGAAGCTCTACTCATTGAATTAATACGTGCAGTCAGTTTCATTGAATGGATGCGTGCAGTTTGTTTCAGTGAATGAAAGCGTTAGCCTCGAGACATTGAATAAACGAGAAAGGCTGCACTTATTGAATTAAGAAGTGTAGTCAGTTTCATAGAATGAATGCATGCAGTTTCTTTCATTGAATGCATGGTCAAAACTCGATTCATTGGAAATGAATGTTTCTCAGCGAATGAATGATTGCAGTTTGGTTCATTGATTGAAAGAATGCAGTTAAATACATTCCATTAATGAGTGAAGTTTGCATAATTAAATCATTGAATTACATTCGAATCTTTGAGTCAATGATTGAAATATGAAATAATGAATGTGTGTATGCGGGTTGTTTCATTGAATTAAAGAGTTAAGCTCGAGACATTGAATGAAAGAGAAAACCTCTACTCATTGAATCAACAGGTGCAGTTTGCTTCATGCACTAAACGTGTGTAGTTTGTTTGAACGAATCACTGCGCTAAGATTGTGGGTGTCAAGCAATGAGAGTACCTCTACCCATTCTGTTTCATTGTTTCATTGCAGTCTGTTTCATACATGCAGTTTGTTTCATTGTATGAACGCGTGAAGTTTATTCCATTGAATGAATGGCAAATGCTCGATTCATTTGAAACTACTTGCAGTGTTTCTCATCGAATGAATGATTGCAGTTTGATTCATTGATTGAATGAATGCACTTATTTTCACCCCATAAATGAGTGAAGGTCGCATAATTAAATCAATAAATTACAATCGATTCTTTGAATCAAAGATTGAAATATGAAATAATGAACGAGTGAATGTAGGTTGTTTCATTGAAAAAAAGAGTTATGCTCGAGACATTGAATGAAAGAGAAAAAACTAGACTCGTAGAATGAACACGTGTAGTTTGCTTCTTTGTATCAATGCGTTAAGCTTGTGGCAGTAAACGAATGAGAGTACGTCTACTCATTGAATTATCATGTGCAGTCTGTTTCATTGAATTGAAAAGTGTAGTAATAAAAAGTTTGTTACATTGAAAACAAGGAATAAAGGTATGATTCATGGAATCAATAATGGTACTTTGATTCAATGATTCAATGAATGCAGGTTGTTTCATTGAATTAAAGCGTTAAGCTTAACACATTGAAGGAATGAGAGAAGCTCCACTCATTGAAATGACACGTGCAATTTTACTCATGGAGTGAATGTGTGCAGTTCGATTGAGACAGTGCATGAAGCTTGTGGTATTCAAAGAATGAGAGTAGCTGTACTCATTGAATTGACAAGTGTAGTCTCTTTGATTGAATGAACTTGTGCAGTTTGATTCATTCAGTAAGTTTCTTTCATAGAAACAATGAATAAGGTTTGATTCATTGAATCAATGTTTGAAGTTTGATTCAATGAATCAATGAATGCAGTTGGTTTCATTGAATCAAAGCGTTAAGCTTGACGCATTGAACGAAGCTCCACTCATTGATTTAAGACGTGCAATCAGTATCATTGAATGAATGCGTGTAGTTGTTTCATTGAATGCACATGCGCAGTAGGATTCAGTATATAACTGAGTTACGTTTGTTCCATTGCAACAAGGAATAAGGTTTGATGCATTGAATCAATGATTGTAGTTTGATTCAATGATTGAATGAATGCAGTAGAATGAAAGCGTTGAACTTGACACATAGCATGAATAAGAGAAGTTCTAATAGCAGGTGTCTTGTTCAAGGAGTGAATGTTTTGTAGTTTGATTGAGACAATGTTTGAAGCTTGTGGCTTTGAATGAATTAGAGGAGCTGTACTCATTGAATTGACAAGTGCAGTCTCTTTCATTGAATGAACGTGTGCAGTTTGATTCACTGAATAAGTGTGTTAAGTTTGTTTCATTCATTGATTCATTACGTTTGATTCCTTGGGGCAATCCTTGAAGTTTGATTCAATGAATGCAGTTTGAAATCGTTAAACTTGACATATTCAACGAATGAGAGAAGCTACTCATTGAATTAATACGTGCAGTCAGTTTCATTGAATGGATGCGTGCAGTTTGTTTCAGTGAATGAAAGCGTTAGCCTCGAGACATTGAATAAACGAGAAAGGCTGCACTTATTGAATTAAGAAGTGTAGTCAGTTTCATAGAATGAATGCATGCAGTTTCTTTCATTGAATGCATGGCCAAAACTCGATTCATTGGAAATGAATGTTTCTCAGCGAATGAATGATTGCAGTTTGGTTCATTGATTGAAAGAATGCAGTTAAATACATTCCATTAATGAGTGAAGTTTGCATAATTAAATCATTGAATTACATTCGAATCTTTGAGTCAATGATTGAAATATGAAATAATGAATGTGTGAATGCAGGTTGTTTCATTGAATTAAAGAGTTAAGCTCGAGACATTGAATGAAAAGAGAAAACCTCTACTCATTGAATCAACAGTTGCAGTTTGCTTCATGCACTAAATGTGTGTAGCTTGTTTGAACGAATCACTGCGCTAAGTTTGTGGGTGTCAAGCAATGAGAGTACCTCTACCCATTCTGTTTCATTGTTTCATTGCAGTCTGATTCATACATGCAGTTTGTTTCATTGTATGAACGCGTGAAGTTTATTCCATTGAATGAATGGCAAATGCTCGATTCATTTGAAACTACTTGCAGTGTTTCTCATCGAATGAATGATTGCAGTTTGATTCATTGATTGAATGAATGCACTTATTTTCACCCCATAAATGAGTGAAGGTCGCATAATTAAATCAATAAATTACAATCGATTCTTTGAATCAAAGATTGAAATATGAAATAATGAACGAGTGAATGTAGGTTGTTTCATTGAAAAAAAGAGTTATGCTCGAGACATTGAATGAAAGAGAAAACTAGACTCGTAGAATGAACACGTGTAGTTTGCTTCTTTGTATCAATGCGTTAAGCTTGTGGCAGTAAACGAATGAGAGTACGTCTACTCATTGAATTATCATGTGCAGTCTGTTTCATTGAATGAACGAGTGTAGTAATAAAAAGTTTGTTACATTGAAACAAGGAATAAAGGTATGATTCATGGAATCAATAATGGTACTTTGATTCAATGATTCAATGAATGCAGGTTGTTTCATTGAATTAAAGCGTTAAGCTTAACACATTGAAGGAATGAGAGAAGCTCCACTCATTGAAATGACACGTGCAATTTACTCATGGAGTGAATGTGTGCAGTTCGATTGAGACAGTGCATGAAGCTTGTGGTATTCAAAGAATGAGAGTAGCTGTACTCATTGAATTGACAAGTGTAGTCTCTTTGATTGAATGAACTTGTGCAGTTTGATTCATTCAGTAAGTTTCTTTCATAGAAACAATGAATAAGGTTTGATTCATTGAATCAATGTTTGAAGTTTGATTCAATGAATCAATGAATGCAGTTGGTTTCATTGAATCAAAGCGTTAAGCTTGACGCATTGAACGAAGCTCCACTCATTGATTTAAGACGTGCAATCAGTATCATTGAATGAATGCGTGTAGTTGTTTCATTGAATGCACATGCGCAGTAGGATTCAGTATATAACTGAGTTACGTTTGTTCCATTGCAACAAGGAATAAGGTTTGATGCATTGAATCAATGATTGTAGTTTGATTCAATGATTGAATGAATGCAGTAGAATGAAAGCGTTGAACTTGACACATAGCATGAATAAGAGAAGTTCTAATAGCAGGTGTCTTGTTTAAGGAGTGAATGTTTTGTAGTTTGATTGAGACAATGTTTGAAGCTTGTGGCTTTGAATGAATTAGAGGAGCTGTACTCATTGAATTGACAAGTGCAGTCTCTTTCATTGAATGAACGTGTGCAGTTTGATTCACTGAATAAGTGTGTTAAGTTTGTTTCATTGTTACGTTTGATTCCTTGGGGCAATCCTTGAAGTTTGATTCAATGAATGCAGTTTGAAATCGTTAAACTTGACATATTCAACGAATGAGAGAAGCTCTACTCATTGAATTAATACGTGCAGTCAGTTTCATTGAATGGATGCGTGCAGTTTGTTTCAGTGAATGAAAGCGTTAGCCTCGAGACATTGAATAAACGAGAAAGGCTGCACTTAATGAATTAAGAAGTGTAGTCAGTTTCATAGAATGAATGCATGCAGTTTCTTTCATTGAATGCATGGCCAAAACTCGATTCATTGGAAATGAATGTTTCTCAGCGAATGAATGATTGCAGTTTGGTTCATTGATTGAAAGAATGCAGTTAAATACATTCCATTAATGAGTGAAGTTTGCATAATTAAATCATTGAATTACATTCGAATCTTTGAGTCAATGATTGAAATATGAAATAATGAAAGTGTGTATGCGGGTTGTTTCATTGAATTAAAGAGTTAAGCTCGAGACATTGAATGAAAGAGAAAACCTCTACTCATTGAATCAAACAGGTGCAGTTTGCTTCATGCACTAAACGTGTGTAGTTTGTTTGAACGAATCACTGCGCTAAGATTGTGGGTGTCAAGCAATGCGAGTACGTCTACCATTCTGTTTCATTGTTTCATTGCAGTCTGTTTCATACATGCAGTTTGTTTCATTGTATGAACGCGTGGGTTTATTCCATTGAATGAATGGCAAATGCTCGATTCATTTGAAACTACTTGCAGTGTTTCTCATCGAATGAATGATTGCAGTTTGATTCATTGATTGAATGATGCATGCACTTATTTTCACCCCATAAATGAGTGAAGGTCGCATAATTAAATCAATAAATTACAATCGATTCTTTGAATCAAAGATTGAAATATGAAATAATGAACGAGTGAATGTAGGTTGTTTCATTGAAAAAAAGAGTTATGCTCGAGACATTGAATGAAAGAGAAAAACTAGACTCGTAGAATGAACACGTGTAGTTTGCTTCTTTGTATCAATGCGTTAAGCTTGTGGCAGTAAACGAATGAGAGTACGTCTACTCATTGAATTATCATGTGCAGTCTGTTTCATTGAATGAACGAGTGTAGTAATAAAAAGTTTGTTACATTGAAACAAGGAATAAAGGTATGATTCATGGAATCAATAATGGTACTTTGATTCAATGATTCAATGAATGCAGGTTGTTTCATTGAATTAAAGCGTTAAGCTTAACACATTGAAGGAATGAGAGAAGCTCCACTCATTGAAATGACACGTGCAATTTTACTCATGGAGTGAATGTGTGCAGTTCGATTGAGACAGTGCATGAAGCTTGTGGTATTCAAAGAATGAGAGTAGCTGTACTCATTGAATTGACAAGTGTAGTCTCTTTGATTGAATGAACTTGTGCAGTTTGATTCATTCAGTAAGTTTCTTTCATAGAAACAATGAATAAGGTTTGATTCATTGAATCAATGTTTGAAGTTTGATTCAATGAATCAATGAATGCAGTTGGTTTCATTGAATCAAAGCGTTAAGCTTGACGCATTGAACGAAGCTCCACTCATTGATTTAAGACGTGCAATCAGTATCATTGAATGAATGCGTGTAGTTGTTTCATTGAATGCACATGCGCAGTAGGATTCAGTATATAACTGAGTTACGTTTGTTCCATTGCAACAAGGAATAAGGTTTGATGCATTGAATCAATGATTGTAGTTTGATTCAATGATTGAATGAATGCAGTAGAATGAAAGCGTTGAACTTGACACATAGCATGAATAAGAGAAGTTCTAATAGCAGGTGTCAAGGAGTGAATGTTTTGTAGTTTGATTGAGACAATGTTTGAAGCTTGTGGCTTTGAATGAATTAGAGGAGCTGTACTCATTGAATTGACAAGTGCAGTCTCTTTCATTGAATGAACGTGTGCAGTTTGATTCACTGAATAAGTGTGTTAAGTTTGTTTCATTGTTACGTTTGATTCCTTGGGGCAATCCTTGAAGTTTGATTCAATGAATGCAGTTTGAAATCGTTAAACTTGACATATTCAACGAATGAGAGAAGCTCTACTCATTGAATTAATACGTGCAGTCAGTTTCATTGAATGGATGCGTGCAGTTTGTTTCAGTGAATGAAAGCGTTAGCCTCGAGACATTGAATAAACGAGAAAGGCTGCACTTAATGAATTAAGAAGTGTAGTCAGTTTCATAGAATGAATGCATGCAGTTTCTTTCATTGAATGCATGGCCAAAACTCGATTCATTGGAAATGAATGTTTCTCAGCGAATGAATGATTGCAGTTGGTTCATTGATTGAAAGAATGCAGTTAAATACATTCCATTAATGAGTGAAGTTTGCATAATTAAATCATTGAATTACATTCGAATCTTTGAGTCAATGATTGAAATATGAAATAATGAAGTGTGTATGCGGGTTGTTTCATTGAATTAAAGAGTTAAGCTCGAGACATTGAATGAAAGAGAAAACCTCTACTCATTGAATCAACAGGTGCAGTTTGCTTCATGCACTAAACGTGTGTAGTTTGTTTGAACGAATCACTGCGCTAAGATTGTGGGTGTCAAGCAATGAGAGTACCTCTACCATTCTGTTTCATTGTTTCATTGCAGTCTGTTTCATACATGCAGTTTGTTTCATTGTATGAACGCGTGGTTTATTCCATTGAATGAATGGCAAATGCTCGATTCATTTGAAACTACTTGCAGTGTTTCTCATCGAATGAATGATTGCAGTTTGATTCATTGATTGAATGAATGCACTTATTTTCACCCCATAAATGAGTGAAGGTCGCATAATTAAATCAATAAATTACAATCGATTCTTTGAATCAAAGATTGAAATATGAAATAATGAACGAGTGAATGTAGGTTGTTTCATTGAAAAAAGAGTTATGCTCGAGACATTGAATGAAAGAGAAAACTAGACTGGTAGAATGAACACGTGTAGTTTGCTTCTTTGTATCAATGCGTTAAGCTTGTGGCAGTAAACGAATGAGAGTACGTCTACTCATTGAATTATCATGTGCAGTCTGTTTCATTGAATGAACGAGTGTAGTAATAAAAAGTTTGTTACATTGAAACAAGGAATAAGGTATGATTCATGGAATCAATAATGGTACTTTGATTCAATGATTCAATGAATGCAGGTTGTTTCATTGAATTAAAGCGTTAAGCTTAACACATTGAAGGAATGAGAGAAGCTCCACTCATTGAAATGACACGTGCAATTTTACTCATGGAGTGAATGTGTGCAGTTCGATTGAGACAGTGCATGAAGCTTGTGGTATTCAAATGAATGAGAGTAGCTGTACTCATTGAATTGACAAGTGTAGTCTCTTTGATTGAATGAACTTGTGCAGTTTGATTCATTCAGTAAGTTTCTTTCATAGAAACAATGAATAAGGTTTGATTCATTGAATCAATGTTTGAAGTTTGATTCAATGAATCAATGAATGCAGTTGGTTTCATTGAATCAAAGCGTTAAGCTTGACGCATTGAACGAAGCTCCACTCATTGATTTAAGACGTGCAATCAGTATCATTGAATGAATGCGTGTGTAGTTGTTTTCATTGAATGCACATGCGCAGTAGGATTCAGTATTATAACTGAGTTACGTTTGTTCCATTGCAACAAGGAATAAGGTTTGATGCATTGAATCAATGATTGTAGTTTGATTCAATGATTGAATGAATGCAGTAGAATGAAAGCGTTGAACTTGACACATAGCATGAATAAGAGAAGTTCTAATAGCAGTGCATCTTGTTTCAAGGAGTGAATGTTTTGTAGTTTGATTGAGACAATGTTTGAAGCTTGTGGCTTTGAATGAATTAGAGGAGCTGTACTCATTGAATTGACAAGTGCAGTCTCTTTCATTGAATGAACGTGTGCAGTTTGATTCACTGAATAAGTGTGTTAAGTTTGTTTCATTGTTACGTTTGATTCCTTGGGGCAATCTTGAAGTTTGATTCAATGAATGCAGTTTGAAATCGTTAAACTTGACATATTCAACGAATGAGAGAAGCTCTACTCATTGAATTAATACGTGCAGTCAGTTTCATTGAATGGATGCGTGCAGTTTGTTTCAGTGAATGAAAGCGTTAGCCTCGAGACATTGAATAAACGAGAAAGGCTGCACTTATTGAATTAAGAAGTGTAGTCAGTTTCATAGAATGAATGCATGCAGTTTCTTTCATTGAATGCATGGTCAAAACTCGATTCTTGAAATGAATGTTTCTCAGCGAATGAATGATTGCAGTTTGGTTCATTGATTGAAAGAATGCAGTTAAATACATTCCATTAATGAGTGAAGTTTGCATAATTAAATCATTGAATTACATTCGAATCTTTGAGTCAATGATTGAAATATGAAATAATGAAAGTGTGTATGCAGGTTGTTTCATTGAATTAAAGAGTTAAGCTCGAGACATTGAATGAAGAGAAAACCTCTACTCATTGAATCAACAGGTGCAGTTTGCTTCATGCACTAAACGTGTGTAGTTTGTTTGAACGAATCACTGCGCTAAGATTGTGGGTGTCAAGCAATGAGAGTACCTCTACCCATTCTGTTTCATTGTTTCATTGCAGTCTGTTTCATACATGCAGTTTGTTTCATTGTATGAACGCGTGGTTTATTCCATTGAATGAATGGCAAATGCTCGATTCATTTGAAACTACTTGCAGTGTTTCTCATCGAATGAATGATTGCAGTTTGATTCATTGATTGAATGAATGCACTTATTTTCACCCCATAAATGAGTGAAGGTCGCATAATTAAATCAATAAATTACAATCGATTCTTTGAATCAAAGATGAAATATGAAATAATGAACGAGTGAATGTAGGTTGTTTCATTGAAAAAAGAGAGTTATGCTCGAGACATTGAATGAAAGAGAAAAACTAGACTCGTAGAATGAACACGTGTAGTTTGCTTCTTTGTATCAATGCGTTAAGCTTGTGGCAGTAGTAAACGAATGAGAGTACGTCTACTCATTGAATTATCATGTGCAGTCTGTTTCATTGAATGAACGAGTGTAGTAATAAAAAGTTTGTTACATTGAAACAAGGAATAAAGGTATGATTCATGGAAAATCAATAATGGTACTTTGATTCAATGATTCAATGAATGCAGGTTGTTTCATTGAATTAAAGCGTTAAGCTTACACATTGAAGGAATGAGAGAAGCTCCACTCATTGAAATGACACGTGCAATTGTTACTCATGGAGTGAATGTGTGGCAGTTTCGATTGAGACAGTGCATGAAGCTTGTGGTATTCAAGAATGAGAGTAGCTGTACTCATTGAATTGACAAGTGTAGTCTCTTTGATTGAATGAACTTGTGCAGTTTGATTCATTCAGTAAGTTTCTTTCATAGAAACAATGAATAAGGTTTGATTCATTGAATCAATGTTGAAGTTTGATTCAATGAATCAATGAATGCAGTTGGTTTCATTGAATCAAAGAGTTAAGCTTGACGCATTGAACGAAGCTCCACTCATTGATTTAAGACGTGCAATCAGTATCATTGAATGAATGCGTGTAGTTTGTTTCATTGAATGCACATGCGCAGTAGGATTCAGTATAAAAACTGAGTTACGTTTGTTCCATTGCAACAAGGAATAAGGGTTTGATGCATTGAATCAATGATTGTAGTTTGATTCAATGATTGAATGAATGCAGTAGAATGAAAGCGTTGAACTTGACACATAGCATGAATAAGAGAAGTTCTAATAGCAGGTGTCAAGGAGTGAATGTTTTGTAGTTTGATTGAGACAATGTTTGAAGCTTGTGGCTTTGAATGAATTAGAGGAGCTGTACTCATTGAATTGACAAGTGCAGTCTCTTTTCATTGAATGAACGTGTGCAGTTTGATTCACTGAATAAGTGTGTTAAGTTTGTTTTCATTGTTACGTTTGATTCCTTGGGGCAATCCTTGAAGTTTGATTCAATGAATGCAGTTTGAAATCGTTAAACTTGACATATTCAACGAATGAGAGAAGCTCTACTCATTGAATTAATACGTGCAGTCAGTTTCATTGAATGGATGCGTGCAGTTTGTTTCAGTGAATGAAAGCGTTAGCCTCGAGACATTGAATAAACGAGAAAGGCTGCACTTATTGAATTAAGAAGTGTAGTCAGTTTCATAGAATGAATGCATGCAGTTTCTTTCATTGAATGCATGGCCAAAACTCGATTCATTGGAAATGAATGTTTCTCAGCGAATGAATGATTGCAGTTTGGTTCATTGATTGAAAGAATGCAGTTAAATACATTCCATTAATGAGTGAAGTTTGCATAATTAAATCATTGAATTACATTCGAATCTTTGAGTCAATGATTGAAATATGAAATAATGAATGTGTGTATGCAGGTTGTTTCATTGAATTAAAGAGTTAAGCTCGAGACATTGAATGAAAGAGAAAACCTCTACTCATTGAATCAACAGGTGCAGTTTGCTTCATGCACTAAATGTGTGTAGTTTGTTTGAACGAATCACTGCGCTAAGATTGTGGGTGTCAAGCAATGAGAGTACCTCTACCCATTCTGTTTCATTGTTTCATTGCAGTCTGTTTCATACATGCAGTTTGTTTCATTGTATGAACGCGTGAAGTTTATTCCATTGAATGAATGGCAAATGCTCGATTCATTTGAAACTACTTGCAGTGTTTCTCATCGAATGAATGATTGCAGTTTGATTCATTGATTGAATGAATGCACTTATTTTCACCCCATAAATGAGTGAAGGTCGCATAATTAAATCAATAAATTACAATCGATTCTTTGAATCAAAGATTGAAATATGAAATAATGAACGAGTGAATGTAGGTTGTTTCATTGAAAAAAAGAGTTATGCTCGAGACATTGAATGAAAGAGAAAAACTACACTCGTAGAATGAACACGTGTAGTTTGCTTCTTTGTATCAATGCGTTAAGCTTGTGGCAGTAAACGAATGAGAGTACGTCTACTCATTGAATTATCATGATGCAGTCTGTTTCATTGAATGAACGAGTGTAGTAATAAAAAGTTTGTTACATTGAAACAAGGAATAAAGGTATGATTCATGGAATCAATAATGGTACTTTGATTCAATGATTCAATGAATGCAGGTTGTTTCATTGAATTAAAGCGTTAAGCTTAACACATTGAAGGAATGAGAGAAGCCCACTCATTGAAATGACACGTGCAATTTTACTCATGGAGTGAATGTGTGCAGTTCGATTGAGACAGTGCATGAAGCTTGTGGTATTCAATGAATGAGAGTAGCTGTACTCATTGAATTGACAAGTGTAGTCTCTTTGATTGAATGAACTTGTGCAGTTTGATTCATTCAGTAAGTTTCTTTCATAGAAACAATGAATAAGGTTTGATTCATTGAATCAATGTTTGAAGTTTGATTCAATGAATCAATGAATGCAGTTGGTTTCATTGAATCAAAGCGTTAAGCTTGACGCATTGAACGAAGCTCCACTCATTGATTTAAGACGTGCAATCAGTATCATTGAATGAATGCGTGTAGTTGTTTCATTGAATGCACATGCGCAGTAGGATTCAGTATATAACTGAGTTACGTTTGTTCCATTGCAACAAGGAATAAGGTTTGATGCATTGAATCAATGATTGTAGTTTGATTCAATGATTGAATGAATGCAGTAGAATGAAAGCGTTGAACTTGACACATAGCATGAATAAGAGAAGTTCTAATAGCAGGTGCATCGTTTCAAGGAGTGAATGTTTTGTAGTTTGATTGAGACAATGTTTGAAGCTTGTGGCTTTGAATGAATTAGAGGAGCTGTACTCATTGAATTGACAAGTGCAGTCTCTTTCATTGAATGAACGTGTGCAGTTTGATTCACTGAATAAGTGTGTTAAGTTTGTTTCATTGTTACGTTTGATTCCTTGGGGCAATCCTTGAAGTTTGATTCAATGAATGCAGTTTGAAATCGTTAAACTTGACATATTCAACGAATGAGAGAAGCTCTACTCATTGAATTAATACGTGCAGTCAGTTTCATTGAATGGATGCGTGCAGTTTGTTTCAGTGAATGAAAGCGTTAGCCTCGAGACATTGAATAAACGAGAAAGGCTGCACTTATTGAATTAAGAAGTGTAGTCAGTTTCATAGAATGAATGCATGCAGTTTCTTTCATTGAATGCATGGCCAAAACTCGATTCATTGGAAATGAATGTTTCTCAGCGAATGAATGATTGCAGTTTGGTTCATTGATTGAAAGAATGCAGTTAAATACATTCCATTAATGAGTGAAGTTTGCATAATTAAATCATTGAATTACATTCGAATCTTTGAGTCAATGATTGAAATATGAATATAATGAATGTGTTTATGCAGGTTGTTTCATTGAATTAAAGAGTTAAGCTCGAGACATTGAATGAAAGAGAAAACCTCTACTCATTGAATCAACAGGTGCAGTTTGCTTCATGCACTAAATGTGTGTAGTTTGTTTGAACGAATCACTGCGCTAAGTTTGTGGGTGTCAAGCAATGAGAGTACCTCTACCCATTCTGTTTCATTGTTTCATTGCAGTCTGTTTCATACATGCAGTTTGTTTCATTGTATGAACGCGTGAAGTTTATTCCATTGAATGAATGGCAAATGCTCGATTCATTTGAAACTACTTGCAGTGTTTCTCATCGAATGAATGATTGCAGTTTGATTCATTGATTGAATGAATGCACTTATTTTTCACCCCATAAATGAGTGAAGGTCGCATAATTAAATCAATTTACAATCGATTCTTTGAATCAAAGATTGAAATATGAAATAATGAACGAGTGAATGTAGGTTGTTTCATTGAAAAAAAGAGTTATGCTCGAGACATTGAATGAAAGAGAAAAACTACACTCGTAGAATGAACACGTGTAGTTTGCTTCTTTGTATCAATGCGTTAAGCTTGTGGCAGTAAACGAATGAGAGTACGTCTACTCATTGAATTATCATGTGCAGTCTGTTTCATTGAATGAACGAGTGTAGTAATAAAAAGTTTGTTACATTGAAACAAGGAATAAAGGTATGATTCATGGAATCAATAATGGTACTTTGATTCAATGATTCAATGAATGCAGGTTGTTTCATTGAATTAAAGCGTTAAGCTTAACACATTGAAGGAATGAGAGAAGCTCCACTCATTGAAATGACACGTGCAATTTTACTCATGGAGTGAATGTGTGCAGTTCGATTGAGACAGTGCATGAAGCTTGTGGTATTCAATGAATGAGAGTAGCTGTACTCATTGAATTGACAAGTGTAGTCTCTTTGATTGAATGAACTTGTGCAGTTTGATTCATTCAGTAAGTTTCTTTCATAGAAACAATGAATAAGGTTTGATTCATTGAATCAATGTTTGAAGTTTGATTCAATGAATCAATGAATGCAGTTGGTTTCATTGAATCAAAGCGTTAAGCTTGACGCATTGAACGAAGCTCCACTCATTGATTTAAGACGTGCAATCAGTATCATTGAATGAATGCGTGTAGTTGTTTCATTGAATGCACATGCGCAGTAGGATTCAGTATATAACTGAGTTACGTTTGTTCCATTGCAACAAGGAATAAGGTTTGATGCATTGAATCAATGATTGTAGTTTGATTCAATGATTGAATGAATGCAGTAGAATGAAAGCGTTGAACTTGACACATAGCATGAATAAGAGAAGTTCTAATAGCAGGTGCATCTGTTCAAGGAGTGAATGTTTTGTAGTTTGATTGAGACAATGTTTGAAGCTTGTGGCTTTGAATGAATTAGAGGAGCTGTACTCATTGAATTGACAAGTGCAGTCTCTTTCATTGAATGAACGTGTGCAGTTTGATTCACTGAATAAGTGTGTTAAGTTTGTTTCATTGTTACGTCTGATTCCTT
Organism: Hemiscyllium ocellatum; assembly: GCF_020745735.1. NCBI lineage: Eukaryota > Metazoa > Chordata > Chondrichthyes > Orectolobiformes > Hemiscylliidae > Hemiscyllium > Hemiscyllium ocellatum. The sequence goes on from NW_026867840.1 coordinate 21,671, forward strand.
GGGGCAATCCTTGAAGTTTGATTCAATGAATGCAGTTTGAAATCGTTAAACTTGACATATTCAACGAATGAGAGAAGCTCTACTCATTGAATTAATACGTGCAGTCAGTTTCATTGAATGGATGCGTGCAGTTTGTTTCAGTGAATGAAAGCGTTAGCCTCGAGACATTGAATAAACGAGAAAGGCTGCACTTATTGAATTAAGAAGTGTAGTCAGTTTCATAGAATGAATGCATGCAGTTTCTTTCATTGAATGCATGGCCAAAACTCGATTCATTGGAAATGAATGTTTCTCAGCGAATGAATGATTGCAGTTTGGTTCATTGATTGAAAGAATGCAGTTAAATACATTCCATTAATGAGTGAAGTTTGCATAATTAAATCATTGAATTACATTCGAATCTTTGAGTCAATGATTGAAATATGAAATAATGAATGTGTGTATGCAGGTTGTTTCATTGAATTAAAGAGTTAAGCTCGAGACATTGAATGAAAGAGAAAACCTCTACTCATTGAATCAACAGGTGCAGTTTGCTTCATGCACTAAATGTGTGTAGTTTGTTTGAACGAATCACTGCGCTAAGATTGTGGGTGTCAAGCAATGAGAGTACCTCTACCCATTCTGTTTCATTGTTTCATTGCAGTCTGTTTCATACATGCAGTTTGTTTCATTGTATGAACGCGTGAAGTTTATTCCATTGAATGAATGGCAAATGCTCGATTCATTTGAAACTACTTGCAGTGTTTCTCATCGAATGAATGATTGCAGTTTGATTCATTGATTGAATGAATGCACTTATTTTCACCCCATAAATGAGTGAAGGTCGCATAATTAAATCAATAAATTACAATCGATTCTTTGAATCAAAGATTGAAATATGAAATAATGAACGAGTGAATGTAGGTTGTTTCATTGAAAAAAAGAGTTATGCTCGAGACATTGAATGAAAGAGAAAAACTACACTCGTAGAATGAACACGTGTAGTTTGCTTCTTTGTATCAATGCGTTAAGCTTGTGGCAGTAAACGAATGAGAGTACGTCTACTCATTGAATTATCATGTGCAGTCTGTTTCATTGAATGAACGAGTGTAGTAATAAAAAGTTTGTTACATTGAAACAAGGAATAAAGGTATGATTCATGGAATCAATAATGGTACTTTGATTCAATGATTCAATGAATGCAGGTTGTTTCATTGAATTAAAGCGTTAAGCTTAACACATTGAAGGAATGAGAGAAGCTCCACTCATTGAAATGACACGTGCAATTTTACTCATGGAGTGAATGTGTGCAGTTCGATTGAGACAGTGCATGAAGCTTGTGGTATTCAATGAATGAGAGTAGCTGTACTCATTGAATTGACAAGTGTAGTCTCTTTGATTGAATGAACTTGTGCAGTTTGATTCATTCAGTAAGTTTCTTTCATAGAAACAATGAATAAGGTTTGATTCATTGAATCAATGTTTGAAGTTTGATTCAATGAATCAATGAATGCAGTTGGTTCATTGAATCAAAGCGTTAAGCTTGACGCATTGAACGAAGCTCCACTCATTGATTTAAGACGTGCAATCAGTATCATTGAATGAATGCGTGTAGTTGTTTCATTGAATGCACATGCGCAGTAGGATTCAGTATATAACTGAGTTACGTTTGTTCCATTGCAACAAGGAATAAGGTTTGATGCATTGAATCAATGATTGTAGTTTGATTCAATGATTGAATGAATGCAGTAGAATGAAAGCGTTGAACTTGACACATAGCATGAATAAGAGAAGTTCTAATAGCAGGTGCATCTTGTTTCAAGGAGTGAATGTTTTTGTAGTTTGATTGAGACAATGTTTGAAGCTTGTGGCTTTGAATGAATTAGAGGAATTGACAAGTGCAGTCTCTTTCATTGAATGAACGTGTGCAGTTTGATTCACTGAATAAGTGTGTTAAGTTTGTTTCATTGTGACGTTTGATTCCTTGGGGCAATCCTTGAAGTTTGATTCAATGAATGCAGTTTGAAATCGTTAAACTTGACATATTCAACGAATGAGAGAAGCTCTACTCATTGAATTAATACGTGCAGTCAGTTTCATTGAATGGATGCGTGCAGTTTGTTTCAGTGAATGAAAGCGTTAGCCTCGAGACATTGAATAAACGAGAAAGGCTGCACTTATTGAATTAAGAAGTGTAGTCAGTTTCATAGAATGAATGCATGCAGTTTCTTTCATTGAATGCATGGCCAAAACTCGATTCATTGGAAATGAATGTTTCTCAGCGAATGAATGATTGCAGTTTGGTTCATTGATTGAAAGAATGCAGTTAAATACATTCCATTAATGAGTGAAGTTTGCATAATTAAATCATTGAATTACATTCGAATCTTTGAGTCAATGATTGAAATATGAAATAATGAATGTGTGTATGCAGGTTGTTTCATTGAATTAAAGAGTTAAGCTCGAGACATTGAATGAAAGAGAAAACCTCTACTCATTGAATCAACAGGTGCAGTTTGCTTCATGCACTAAACGTGTGTAGTTTGTTTGAACGAATCACTGCGCTAAGATTGTGGGTGTCAAGCAATGAGAGTACCTCTACCCATTCTGTTTCATTGTTTCATTGCAGTCTGTTTCATACATGCAGTTTGTTTCATTGTATGAACGCGTGAAGTTTATTCCATTGAATGAATGGCAAATGCTCGATTCATTTGAAACTACTTGCAGTGTTTCTCATCGAATGAATGATTGCAGTTTGATTCATTGATTGAATGAATGCACTTATTTTCACCCCATAAATGAGTGAAGGTCGCATAATTAAATCAATAAATTACAATCGATTCTTTGAATCAAAGATTGAAATATGAATAATGAACGAGTGAATGTAGGTTGTTTCATTGAAAAAAAGAGTTATGCTCGAGACATTGAATGAAAGAGAAAAACTACACTCGTAGAATGAACACGTGTAGTTTGCTTCTTTGTATCAATGCGTTAAGCTTGTGGCAGTAAACGAATGAGAGTACGTCTACTCATTGAATTATCATGTGCAGTCTGTTTCATTGAATGAACGAGTGTAGTAATAAAAAGTTTGTTACATTGAAACAAGGAATAAAGGTATGATTCATGGAATCAATAATGGTACTTTGATTCAATGATTCAATGAATGCAGGTTGTTTCATTGAATTAAAGCGTTAAGCTTAACACATTGAAGGAATGAGAGAAGCTCCACTCATTGAAATGACACGTGCAATTTTACTCATGGAGTGAATGTGTGCAGTTCGATTGAGACAGTGCATGAAGCTTGTGGTATTCAATGAATGAGAGTAGCTGTACTCATTGAATTGACAAGTGTAGTCTCTTTGATTGAATGAACTTGTGCAGTTTGATTCATTCAGTAAGTTTCTTTCATAGAAACAATGAATAAGGTTTGATTCATTGAATCAATGTTTGAAGTTTGATTCAATGAATCAATGAATGCAGTTGGTTTCATTGAATCAAAGCGTTAAGCTTGACGCATTGAACGAAGCTCCACTCATTGATTTAAGACGTGCAATCAGTATCATTGAATGAATGCGTGTAGTTGTTTCATTGAATGCACATGCGCAGTAGGATTCAGTATATAACTGAGTTACGTTTGTTCCATTGCAACAAGGAATAAGGTTTGATGCATTGAATCAATGATTGTAGTTTGATTCAATGATTGAATGAATGCAGTAGAATGAAAGCGTTGAACTTGACACATAGCATGAATAAGAGAAGTTCTAATAGCAGGTGCATCAAGGAGTGAATGTTTTGTAGTTTGATTGAGACAATGTTTGAAGCTTGTGGCTTTGAATGAATTAGAGGAGCTGTACTCATTGAATTGACAAGTGCAGTCTCTTTCATTGAATGAACGTGTGCAGTTTGATTCACTGAATAAGTGTGTTAAGTTTGTTTCATTGTTACGTCTGATTCCTTGGGGCAATCCTTGAAGTTTGATTCAATGAATGCAGTTTGAAATCGTTAAACTTGACATATTCAACGAATGAGAGAAGCTCTACTCATTGAATTAATACGTGCAGTCAGTTTCATTGAATGGATGCGTGCAGTTTGTTTCAGTGAATGAAAGCGTTAGCCTCGAGACATTGAATAAACGAGAAAGGCTGCACTTATTGAATTAAGAAGTGTAGTCAGTTTCATAGAATGAATGCATGCAGTTTCTTTCATTGAATGCATGGCCAAAACTCGATTCATTGGAAATGAATGTTTCTCAGCGAATGAATGATTGCAGTTTGGTTCATTGATTGAAAGAATGCAGTTAAATACATTCCATTAATGAGTGAAGTTTGCATAATTAAATCATTGAATTACATTCGAATCTTTGAGTCAATGATTGAAATATGAAATAATGAATGTGTGTATGCAGGTTGTTTCATTGAATTAAAGAGTTAAGCTCGAGACATTGAATGAAAGAGAAAACCTCTACTCATTGAATCAACAGGTGCAGTTTGCTTCATGCACTAAATGTGTGTAGTTTGTTTGAACGAATCACTGCGCTAAGATTGTGGGTGTCAAGCAATGAGAGTACCTCTACCCATTCTGTTTCATTGTTTCATTGCAGTCTGTTTCATACATGCAGTTTGTTTCATTGTATGAACGCGTGAAGTTTATTCCATTGAATGAATGGCAAATGCTCGATTCATTTGAAACTACTTGCAGTGTTTCTCATCGAATGAATGATTGCAGTTTGATTCATTGATTGAATGAATGCACTTATTTTCACCCCATAAATGAGTGAAGGTCGCATAATTAAATCAATAAATTACAATCGATTCTTTGAATCAAAGATTGAAATATGAAATAATGAACGAGTGAATGTAGGTTGTTTCATTGAAAAAAAGAGTTATGCTCGAGACATTGAATGAAAGAGAAAAACTACACTCGTAGAATGAACACGTGTAGTTTGCTTCTTTGTATCAATGCGTTAAGCTTGTGGCAGTAAACGAATGAGAGTACGTCTACTCATTGAATTATCATGTGCAGTCTGTTTCATTGAATGAACGAGTGTAGTAATAAAAAGTTTGTTACATTGAAACAAGGAATAAAGGTATGATTCATGGAATCAATAATGGTACTTTGATTCAATGATTCAATGAATGCAGGTTGTTTCATTGAATTAAAGCGTTAAGCTTAACACATTGAAGGAATGAGAGAAGCTCCACTCATTGAATGACACGTGCAATTTTACTCATGGAGTGAATGTGTGCAGTTCGATTGAGACAGTGCATGAAGCTTGTGGTATTCAATGAATGAGAGTAGCTGTACTCATTGAATTGACAAGTGTAGTCTCTTTGATTGAATGAACTTGTGCAGTTTGATTCATTCAGTAAGTTTCTTTCATAGAAACAATGAATAAGGTTTGATTCATTGAATCAATGTTTGAAGTTTGATTCAATGAATCAATGAATGCAGTTGGTTTCATTGAATCAAAGCGTTAAGCTTGACGCATTGAACGAAGCTCCACTCATTGATTTAAGACGTGCAATCAGTATCATTGAATGAATGCGTGTAGTTGTTTCATTGAATGCACATGCGCAGTAGGATTCAGTATATAACTGAGTTACGTTTGTTCCATTGCAACAAGGAATAAGGTTTGATGCATTGAATCAATGATTGTAGTTTGATTCAATGATTGAATGAATGCAGTAGAATGAAAGCGTTGAACTTGACACATAGCATGAATAAGAGAAGTTCTAATAGCAGGTGTCAAGGAGTGAATGTTTTGTAGTTTGATTGAGACAATGTTTGAAGCTTGTGGCTTTGAATGAATTAGAGGAGCTGTACTCATTGAATTGACAAGTGCAGTCTCTTTCATTGAATGAACGTGTGCAGTTTGATTCACTGAATAAGTGTGTTAAGTTTGTTTCATTGTTACGTCTGATTCCTTGGGGCAATCCTTGAAGTTTGATTCAATGAATGCAGTTTGAAATCGTTAAACTTGACATATTCAACGAATGAGAGAAGCTCTACTCATTGAATTAATACGTGCAGTCAGTTTCATTGAATGGATGCGTGCAGTTTGTTTCAGTGAATGAAAGCGTTAGCCTCGAGACATTGAATAAACGAGAAAGGCTGCACTTATTGAATTAAGAAGTGTAGTCAGTTTCATAGAATGAATGCATGCAGTTCTTTCATTGAATGCATGGCCAAAACTCGATTCATTGGAAATGAATGTTTCTCAGCGAATGAATGATTGCAGTTTGGTTCATTGATTGAAAGAATGCAGTTAAATACATTCCATTAATGAGTGAAGTTTGCATAATTAAATCATTGAATTACATTCGAATCTTTGAGTCAATGATTGAAATATGAAATAATGAATGTGTGTATGCAGGTTGTTTCATTGAATTAAAGAGTTAAGCTCGAGACATTGAATGAAAGAGAAAACCTCTACTCATTGAATCAACAGGTGCAGTTTGCTTCATGCACTAAATGTGTGTAGTTTGTTTGAACGAATCACTGCGCTAAGATTGTGGGTGTCAAGCAATGAGAGTACCTCTACCCATTCTGTTTCATTGTTTCATTGCAGTCTGTTTCATACATGCAGTTTGTTTCATTGTATGAACGCGTGAAGTTTATTCCATTGAATGAATGGCAAATGCTCGATTCATTTGAAACTACTTGCAGTGTTTCTCATCGAATGAATGATTGCAGTTTGATTCATTGATTGAATGAATGCACTTATTTTCACCCATAAATGAGTGAAGGTCGCATAATTAAATCAATAAATTACAATCGATTCTTTGAATCAAAGATTGAAATATGAAATAATGAACGAGTGAATGTAGGTTGTTTCATTGAAAAAAGAGTTATGCTCGAGACATTGAATGAAAGAGAAAAACTACACTCGTAGAATGAACACGTGTAGTTTGCTTCTTTGTATCAATGCGTTAAGCTTGTGGCAGTAAACGAATGAGAGTACGTCTACTCATTGAATTATCATGTGCAGTCTGTTTCATTGAATGAACGAGTGTAGTAAAAAAAGTTTGTTACATTGAAACAAGGAATAAAGGTATGATTCATGGAATCAATAATGGTACTTTGATTCAATGATTCAATGAATGCAGGTTGTTTCATTGAATTAAAGCGTTAAGCTAACACATTGAAGGAATGAGAGAAGCTCCACTCATTGTAATGACACGTGCAATTTTACTCATGGAGTGAATGTGTGCAGTTCGATTGAGACAGTGCATGAAGCTTGTGGTATTCAATGAATGAGAGTAGCTGTACTCATTGAATTGACAAGTGTAGTCTCTTTGATTGAATGAACTTGTGCAGTTTGATTCATTCAGTAAGTTTCTTTCATAGAAACAATGAATAAGGTTTGATTCATTGAATCAATGTTTGAAGTTTGATTCAATGAATCAATGAATGCAGTTGGTTTCATTGAATCAAAGCGTTAAGCTTGACGCATTGAACGAAGCTCCACTCATTGATTTAAGACGTGCAATCAGTATCATTGAATGAATGCGTGTAGTTGTTTCATTGAATGCACATGCGCAGTAGGATTCAGTATATAACTGAGTTACGTTTGTTCCATTGCAACAAGGAATAAGGTTTGATGCATTGAATCAATGATTGTAGTTTGATTCAATGATTGAATGAATGCAGTAGAATGAAAGCGTTGAACTTGACACATAGCATGAATAAGAGAAGTTCTAATAGCAGGTGTCAAGGAGTGAATGTTTTGTAGTTTGATTGAGACAATGTTTGAAGCTTGTGGCTTTGAATGAATTAGAGGAGCTGTACTCATTGAATTGACAAGTGCAGTCTCTTTCATTGAATGAACGTGTGCAGTTTGATTCACTGAATAAGTGTGTTAAGTTTGTTTCATTGTTACGTTGATTCCTTGGGGCAATCCTTGAAGTTTGATTCAATGAATGCAGTTTGAAATCGTTAAACTTGACATATTCAACGAATGAGAGAAGCTCTACTCATTGAATTAATACGTGCAGTCAGTTTCATTGAATGGATGCGTGCAGTTTGTTTCAGTGAATGAAAGCGTTAGCCTCGAGACATTGAATAAACGAGAAAGGCTGCACTTATTGAATTAAGAAGTGTAGTCAGTTTCATAGAATGAATGCATGCAGTTTCTTTCATTGAATGCATGGCCAAAACTCGATTCATTGGAAATGAATGTTTCTCAGCGAATGAATGATTGCAGTTTGGTTCATTGATTGAAAGAATGCAGTTAAATACATTCCATTAATGAGTGAAGTTTGCATAATTAAATCATTGAATTACATTCGAATCTTTGAGTCAATGATTGAAATATGAAATAATGAATGTGTGTATGCAGGTTGTTTCATTGAATTAAAGAGTTAAGCTCGAGACATTGAATGAAAGAGAAAACCTCTACTCATTGAATCAACAGGTGCAGTTTGCTTCATGCACTAACCGTGTGTAGTTTGTTTGAACGAATCACTGCGCTAAGTTTGTGGGTGTCAAGCAATGAGAGTACCTCTACCCATTCTGTTTCATTGTTTCATTGCAGTCTGTTTCATACATGCAGTTTGTTTCATTGTATGAACGCGTGAAGTTTATTCCATTGAATGAATGGCAAATGCTCGATTCATTTGAAACTACTTGCAGTGTTTCTCATCGAATGAATGATTGCAGTTTGATTCATTGATTGAATGAATGCACTTATTTTCACCCCATAAATGAGTGAAGGTCGCATAATTAAATCAATAAATTACAATCGATTCTTTGAATCAAAGATTGAAATATGAAATAATGAACGAGTGAATGTAGGTTGTTTCATTGAAAAAAAGAGTTATGCTCGAGACATTGAATGAAAGAGAAAAACTACACTCGTAGAATGAACACGTGTAGTTTGCTTCTTTGTATCAATGCGTTAAGCTTGTGGCAGTAAACGAATGAGAGTACGTCTACTCATTGAATTATCATGTGCAGTCTGTTTCATTGAATGAACGAGTGTAGTAATAAAAAGTTTGTTACATTGAAACAAGGAATAAAGGTATGATTCATGGAATCAATAATGGTACTTTGATTCAATGATTCAATGAATGCAGGTTGTTTCATTGAATTAAAGCGTTAAGCTTAACACATTGAAGGAATGAGAGAAGCTCCACTCATTGAAATGACACGTGCAATTTTACTCATGGAGTGAATGTGTGCAGTTCGATTGAGACAGTGCATGAAGCTTGTGGTATTCAATGAATGAGAGTAGCTGTACTCATTGAATTGACAAGTGTAGTCTCTTTGATTGAATGAACTTGTGCAGTTTGATTCATTCAGTAAGTTTCTTTCATAGAAACAATGAATAAGGTTTGATTCATTGAATCAATGTTTGAAGTTTGATTCAATGAATCAATGAATGCAGTTGGTTTCATTGAATCAAAGCGTTAAGCTTGACGCATTGAACGAAGCTCCACTCATTGATTTAAGACGTGCAATCAGTATCATTGAATGAATGCGTGTAGTTGTTTCATTGAATGCACATGCGCAGTAGGATTCAGTATATAACTGAGTTACGTTTGTTCCATTGCAACAAGGAATAAGGTTTGATGCATTGAATCAATGATTGTAGTTTGATTCAATGATTGAATGAATGCAGTAGAATGAAAGCGTTGAACTTGACACATAGCATGAATAAGAGAAGTTCTAATAGCAGGTGTCTGGTTTCAAGGAGAGAATGTTTTGTAGTTTGATTGAGACAATGTTTGAAGCTTGTGGCTTTGAATGAATTAGAGGAGCTGTACTCATTGAATTGACAAGTGCAGTCTCTTTCATTGAATGAACGTGTGCAGTTTGATTCACTGAATAAGTGTGTTAAGTTTGTTTCATTGTTACGTCTGATTCCTTGGGGCAATCCTTGAAGTTTGATTCAATGAATGCAGTTTGAAATCGTTAAACTTGACATATTCAACGAATGAGAGAAGCTCTACTCATTGAATTAATACGTGCAGTCAGTTTCATTGAATGGATGCGTGCAGTTTGTTTCAGTGAATGAAAGCGTTAGCCTCGAGACATTGAATAAACGAGAAAGGCTGCACTTATTGAATTAAGAAGTGTAGTCAGTTTCATAGAATGAATGCATGCAGTTTCTTTCATTGAATGCATGGCCAAAACTCGATTCATTGGAAATGAATGTTTCTCAGCGAATGAATGATTGCAGTTTGGTTCATTGATTGAAAGAATGCAGTTAAATACATTCCATTAATGAGTGAAGTTTGCATAATTAAATCATTGAATTACATTCGAATCTTTGAGTCAATGATTGAAATATGAAATAATGAATGTGTGTATGCAGGTTGTTTCATTGAATTAAAGAGTTAAGCTCGAGACATTGAATGAAAGAGAAAACCTCTACTCATTGAATCAACAGGTGCAGTTTGCTTCATGCACTAAACGTGTGTAGTTTGTTTGAACGAATCACTGCGCTAAGATTGTGGGTGTCAAGCAATGAGAGTACCTCTACCCATTCTGTTTCATTGTTTCATTGCAGTCTGTTTCATACATGCAGTTTGTTTCATTGTATGAACGCGTGAAGTTTATTCCATTGAATGAATGGCAAATGCTCGATTCATTTGAAACTACTTGCAGTGTTTCTCATCGAATGAATGATTGCAGTTTGATTCATTGATTGAATGAATGCACTTATTTTCACCCCATAAATGAGTGAAGGTCGCATAATTAAATCAATAAATTACAATCGATTCTTTGAATCAAAGATTGAAATATGAAATAATGAACGAGTGAATGTAGGTTGTTTCATTGAAAAAAAGAGTTATGCTCGAGACATTGAATGAAAGAGAAAAACTACACTCGTAGAATGAACACGTGTAGTTTGCTTCTTTGTATCAATGCGTTAAGCTTGTGGCAGTAAACGAATGAGAGTACGTCTACTCATTGAATTATCATGTGCAGTCTGTTTCATTGAATGAACGAGTGTAGTAATAAAAAGTTTGTTACATTGAAACAAGGAATAAAGGTATGATTCATGGAATCAATAATGGTACTTTGATTCAATGATTCAATGAATGCAGGTTGTTTCATTGAATTAAAGCGTTAAGCTAAACACATTGAAGGAATGAGAGAAGCTCCACTCATTGAAATGACACGTGCAATTTTACTCATGGAGTGAATGTGTGCAGTTCGATTGAGACAGTGCATGAAGCTTGTGGTATTCAATGAATGAGAGTAGCTGTACTCATTGAATTGACAAGTGTAGTCTCTTTGATTGAATGAACTTGTGCAGTTTGATTCATTCAGTAAGTTTCTTTCATAGAAACAATGAATAAGGTTTGATTCATTGAATCAATGTTTGAAGTTTGATTCAATGAATCAATGAATGCAGTTGGTTTCATTGAATCAAAGCGTTAAGCTTGACGCATTGAACGAAGCTCCACTCATTGATTTAAGACGTGCAATCAGTATCATTGAATGAATGCGTGTAGTTGTTTCATTGAATGCACATGCGCAGTAGGATTCAGTATATAACTGAGTTACGTTTGTTCCATTGCAACAAGGAATAAGGTTTGATGCATTGAATCAATGATTGTAGTTTGATTCAATGATTGAATGAATGCAGTAGAATGAAAGCGTTGAACTTGACACATAGCATGAATAAGAGAAGTTCTAATAGCAGGTGTGTCAAGGAGTGAATGTTTTGTAGTTTGATTGAGACAATGTTTGAAGCTTGTGGCTTTGAATGAATTAGAGGAGCTGTACTCATTGAATGACAAGTGCAGTCTCTTTCATTGAATGAACGTGTGCAGTTTGATTCACTGAATAAGTGTGTTAAGTTTGTTTCATTGTTACGTCTGATTCCTTGGGGCAATCCTTGAAGTTTGATTCAATGAATGCAGTTTGAAATCGTTAAACTTGACATATTCAACGAATGAGAGAAGCTCTACTCATTGAATTAATACGTGCAGTCAGTTTCATTGAATGGATGCGTGCAGTTTGTTTCAGTGAATGAAAGCGTTAGCCTCGAGACATTGAATAAACGAGAAAGGCTGCACTTATTGAATTAAGAAGTGTAGTCAGTTTCATAGAATGAATGCATGCAGTTTCTTTCATTGAATGCATGGCCAAAACTCGATTCATTGGAAATGATGTTTCTCAGCGAATGAATGATTGCAGTTTGGTTCATTGATTGAAAGAATGCAGTTAAATACATTCCATTAATGAGTGAAGTTTGCATAATTAAATCATTGAATTACATTCGAATCTTTGAGTCAATGATTGAAATATGAAATAATGAATGTGTGTATGCAGGTTGTTTCATTGAATTAAAGAGTTAAGCTCGAGACATTGAATGAAAGAGAAAACCTCTACTCATTGAATCAACAGGTGCAGTTTGCTTCATGCACTAAATGTGTAGTTTGTTTGAACGAATCACTGCGCTAAGTTGTGGGTGTCAAGCAATGAGAGTACCTCTACCCATTCTGTTTCATTGTTTCATTGCAGTCTGTTTCATACATGCAGTTTGTTTCATTGTATGAACGCGTGAAGTTTATTCCATTGAATGAATGGCAAATGCTCGATTCATTTGAAACTACTTGCAGTGTTTCTCATCGAATGAATGATTGCAGTTTGATTCATTGATTGAATGAATGCACTTATTTTCACCCCATAAATGAGTGAAGGTCGCATAATTAAATCAATAAATTACAATCGATTCTTTGAATCAAAGATTGAAATATGAAATAATGAACGAGTGAATGTAGGTTGTTTCATTGAAAAAAAGAGTTATGCTCGAGACATTGAATGAAAGAGAAAACTACACTCGTAGAATGAACACGTGTAGTTTGCTTCTTTGTATCAATGCGTTAAGCTTGTGGCAGTAAACGAATGAGAGTACGTCTACTCATTGAATTATCATGTGCAGTCTGTTTCATTGAATGAACGAGTGTAGTAATAAAAGTTTGTTACATTGAAACAAGGAATAAAGGTATGATTCATGGAATCAATAATGGTACTTTGATTCAATGATTCAATGAATGCAGGTTGTTTCATTGAATTAAAGCGTTAAGCTTAACACATTGAAGGAATGAGAGAAGCTCCACTCATTGAAATGACACGTGCAATTTTACTCATGGAGTGAATGTGTGCAGTTCGATTGAGACAGTGCATGAAGCTTGTGGTATTCAATGAATGAGAGTAGCTGTACTCATTGAATTGACAAGTGTAGTCTCTTTGATTGAATGAACTTGTGCAGTTTGATTCATTCAGTAAGTTTCTTTCATAGAAACAATGAATAAGGTTTGATTCATTGAATCAATGTTTGAAGTTTGATTCAATGAATCAATGAATGCAGTTGGTTTCATTGAATCAAAGCGTTAAGCTTGACGCATTGAACGAAGCTCCACTCATTGATTTAAGACGTGCAATCAGTATCATTGAATGAATGCGTGTAGTTGTTTCATTGAATGCACATGCGCAGTAGGATTCAGTATATAACTGAGTTACGTTTGTTCCATTGCAACAAGGAATAAGGTTTGATGCATTGAATCAATGATTGTAGTTTGATTCAATGATTGAATGAATGCAGTAGAATGAAAGCGTTGAACTTGACACATAGCATGAATAAGAGAAGTTCTAATAGCAGGTGTCAAGGAGTGAATGTTTTGTAGTTTGATTGAGACAATGTTTGAAGCTTGTGGCTTTGAATGAATTAGAGGAGCTGTACTCATTGAATTGACAAGTGCAGTCTCTTTCATTGAATGAACGTGTGCAGTTTGATTCACTGAATAAGTGTGTTAAGTTTGTTTCATTGTTACGTTTGATTCCTTGGGGCAATCCTTGAAGTTTGATTCAATGAATGCAGTTTGAAATCGTTAAACTTGACATATTCAACGAATGAGAGAAGCTCTACTCATTGAATTAATACGTGCAGTCAGTTTCATTGAATGGATGCGTGCAGTTTGTTTCAGTGAATGAAAGCGTTAGCCTCGAGACATTGAATAAACGAGAAAGGCTGCACTTATTGAATTAAGAAGTGTAGTCAGTTTCATAGAATGAATGCATGCAGTTTCTTTCATTGAATGCATGGCCAAAACTCGATTCATTGGAAATGAATGTTTCTCAGCGAATGAATGATTGCAGTTTGGTTCATTGATTGAAAGAATGCAGTTAAATACATTCCATTAATGAGTGAAGTTTGCATAATTAAATCATTGAATTACATTCGAATCTTTGAGTCAATGATTGAAATATGAATAATGAATGTGTGTATGCAGGTTGTTTCATTGAATTAAAGAGTTAAGCTCGAGACATTGAATGAAAGAGAAAACCTCTACTCATTGAATCAACAGGTGCAGTTTGCTTCATGCACTAAACGTGTGTAGTTTGTTTGAACGAATCACTGCGCTAAGATTGTGGGTGTCAAGCAATGAGAGTACCTCTACCCATTCTGTTTCATTGTTTCATTGCAGTCTGTTTCATACATGCAGTTTGTTTCATTGTATGAACGCGTGAAGTTTATTCCATTGAATGAATGGCAAATGCTCGATTCATTTGAAACTACTTGCAGTGTTTCTCATCGAATGAATGATTGCAGTTTGATTCATTGATTGAATGAATGCACTTATTTTCACCCCATAAATGAGTGAAGGTCGCATAATTAAATCAATAAATTACAATCGATTCTTTGAATCAAAGATTGAAATATGAATAATGAACGAGTGAATGTAGGTTGTTTCATTGAAAAAAAGAGTTATGCTCGAGACATTGAATGAAAGAGAAAAACTACACTCGTAGAATGAACACGTGTAGTTTGCTTCTTTGTATCAATGCGTTAAGCTTGTGGCAGTAAACGAATGAGAGTACGTCTACTCATTGAATTATCATGTGCAGTCTGTTTCATTGAATGAACGAGTGTAGTAATAAAAGTTTGTTACATTGAAACAAGGAATAAAGGTATGATTCATGGAATCAATAATGGTACTTTGATTCAATGATTCAATGAATGCAGGTTGTTTCATTGAATTAAAGCGTTAAGCTTAACACATTGAAGGAATGAGAGAAGCTCCACTCATTGAAATGACACGTGCAATTTTACTCATGGAGTGAATGTGTGCAGTTCGATTGAGACAGTGCATGAAGCTTGTGGTATTCAATGAATGAGAGTAGCTGTACTCATTGAATTGACAAGTGTAGTCTCTTTGATTGAATGAACTTGTGCAGTTTGATTCATTCAGTAAGTTTCTTTCATAGAAACAATGAATAAGGTTTGATTCATTGAATCAATGTTTGAAGTTTGATTCAATGAATCAATGAATGCAGTTGTTTCATTGAATCAAAGCGTTAAGCTTGACGCATTGAACGAAGCTCCACTCATTGATTTAAGACGTGCAATCAGTATCATTGAATGAATGCGTGTAGTTGTTTCATTGAATGCACATGCGCAGTAGGATTCAGTATATAACTGAGTTACGTTTGTTCCATTGCAACAAGGAATAAGGTTTGATGCATTGAATCAATGATTGTAGTTTGATTCAATGATTGAATGAATGCAGTAGAATGAAAGCGTTGAACTTGACACATAGCATGAATAAGAGAAGTTCTAATAGCAGGTGCATCTTGTTTCAAGGAGTGAATGTTTTGTAGTTTGATTGAGACAATGTTTGAAGCTTGTGGCTTTGAATGAATTAGAGGAGCTGTACTCATTGAATTGACAAGTGCAGTCTCTTTCATTGAATGAACGTGTGCAGTTTGATTCACTGAATAAGTGTGTTAAGTTTGTTTCATTGTTACGTTTGATTCCTTGGGGCAATCCTTGAAGTTTGATTCAATGAATGCAGTTTGAAATCGTTAAACTTGACATATTCAACGAATGAGAGAAGCTCTACTCATTGAATTAATACGTGCAGTCAGTTTCATTGAATGGATGCGTGCAGTTTGTTTCAGTGAATGAAAGCGTTAGCCTCGAGACATTGAATAAACGAGAAAGGCTGCACTTATTGAATTAAGAAGTGTAGTCAGTTTCATAGAATGAATGCATGCAGTTTCTTTCATTGAATGCATGGCCAAAACTCGATTCATTGGAAATGAATGTTTCTCAGCGAATGAATGATTGCAGTTTGGTTCATTGATTGAAAGAATGCAGTTAAATACATTCCATTAATGAGTGAAGTTTGCATAATTAATCATTGAATTACATTCGAATCTTTGAGTCAATGATTGAAATATGAAATAATGAATGTGTGAATGCAGGTTGTTTCATTGAATTAAAGAGTTAAGCTCGAGACATTGAATGAAAGAGAAAACCTCTACTCATTGAATCAACAGGTGCAGTTTGCTTCATGCACTAAATGTGTGTAGTTTGTTTGAACGAATCACTGCGCTAAGTTTGTGGGTGTCAAGCAATGAGAGTACCTCTACCCATTCTGTTTCATTGTTTCATTGCAGTCTGTTTCATACATGCAGTTTGTTTCATTGTATGAACGCGTGAAGTTTATTCCATTGAATGAATGGCAAATGCTCGATTCATTTGAAACTACTTGCAGTGTTTCTCATCGAATGAATGATTGCAGTTTGATTCATTGATTGAATGAATGCACTTATTTTCACCCCATAAATGAGTGAAGGTCGCATAATTAAATCAATAAATTACAATCGATTCTTTGAATCAAAGATTGAAATATGAAATAATGAACGAGTGAATGTAGGTTGTTTCATTGAAAAAAGAGTTATGCTCGAGACATTGAATGAAAGAGAAAAACTACACTCGTAGAATGAACACGTGTAGTTTGCTTCTTTGTATCAATGCGTTAAGCTTGTGGCAGTAAACGAATGAGAGTACGTCTACTCATTGAATTATCATGTGCAGTCTGTTTCATTGAATGAACGAGTGTAGTAATAAAAGTTTTGTTACATTGAAACAAGGAATAAAGGTATGATTCATGGAATCAATAATGGTACTTTGATTCAATGATTCAATGAATGCAGGTTGTTTCATTGAATTAAAGCGTTAAGCTTAACACATTGAAGGAATGAGAGAAGCTCCACTCATTGAAATGACACGTGCAATTTTACTCATGGAGTGAATGTGTGCAGTTCGATTGAGACAGTGCATGAAGCTTGTGGTATTCAATGAATGAGAGTAGCTGTACTCATTGAATTGACAAGTGTAGTCTCTTTGATTGAATGAACTTGTGCAGTTTGATTCATTCAGTAAGTTTCTTTCATAGAAACAATGAATAAGGTTTGATTCATTGAATCAATGTTTGAAGTTTGATTCAATGAATCAATGAATGCAGTTGGTTTCATTGAATCAAAGCGTTAAGCTTGACGCATTGAACGAAGCTCCACTCATTGATTTAAGACGTGCAATCAGTATCATTGAATGAATGCGTGTAGTTGTTTCATTGAATGCACATGCGCAGTAGGATTCAGTATATAACTGAGTTACGTTTGTTCCATTGCAACAAGGAATAAGGTTTGATGCATTGAATCAATGATTGTAGTTTGATTCAATGATTGAATGAATGCAGTAGAATGAAAGCGTTGAACTTGACACATAGCATGAATAAGAGAAGTTCTAATAGCAGGTGTCAAGGAGAGAATGTTTTGTAGTTTGATTGAGACAATGTTTGAAGCTTGTGGCTTTGAATGAATTAGAGGAGCTGTACTCATTGAATTGACAAGTGCAGTCTCTTTCATTGAATGAACGTGTGCAGTTTGATTCACTGAATAAGTGTGTTAAGTTTGTTTCATTGTTACGTCTGATTCCTGGGGCAATCCTTGAAGTTTGATTCAATGAATGCAGTTTGAAATCGTTAAACTTGACATATTCAACGAATGAGAGAAGCTCTACTCATTGAATTAATACGTGCAGTCAGTTTCATTGAATGGATGCGTGCAGTTTGTTTCAGTGAATGAAAGCGTTAGCCTCGAGACATTGAATAAACGAGAAAGGCTGCACTTATTGAATTAAGAAGTGTAGTCAGTTTCATAGAATGAATGCATGCAGTTTCTTTCATTGAATGCATGGCCAAAACTCGATTCATTGGAAATGAATGTTTCTCAGCGAATGAATGATTGCAGTTTGGTTCATTGATTGAAAGAATGCAGTTAAATACATTCCATTAATGAGTGAAGTTTGCATAATTAAATCATTGAATTACATTCGAATCTTTGAGTCAATGATTGAAATATGAAATAATGAATGTGTGTATGCAGGTTGTTTCATTGAATTAAAGAGTTAAGCTCGAGACATTGAATGAAAGAGAAAACCTCTACTCATTGAATCAACAGGTGCAGTTTGCTTCATGCACTAAACGTGTGTAGTTTGTTTGAACGAATCACTGCGCTAAGATTGTGGGTGTCAAGCAATGAGAGTACCTCTACCCATTCTGTTTCATTGTTTCATTGCAGTCTGTTTCATACATGCAGTTTGTTTCATTGTATGAACGCGTGAAGTTTATTCCATTGAATGAATGGCAAATGCTCGATTCATTTGAAACTACTTGCAGTGTTTCTCATCGAATGAATGATTGCAGTTTGATTCATTGATTGAATGAATGCACTTATTTTCACCCATAAATGAGTGAAGGTCGCATAATTAAATCAATAAATTACAATCGATTCTTTGAATCAAAGATTGAAATATGAAATAATGAACGAGTGAATGTAGGTTGTTTCATTGAAAAAAAGAGTTATGCTCGAGACATTGAATGAAAGAGAAAAACTACACTCGTAGAATGAACACGTGTAGTTTGCTTCTTTGTATCAATGCGTTAAGCTTGTGGCAGTAAACGAATGAGAGTACGTCTACTCATTGAATTATCATGTGCAGTCTGTTTCATTGAATGAACGAGTGTAGTAATAAAAGTTTGTTACATTGAAACAAGGAATAAAGGTATGATTCATGGAATCAATAATGGTACTTTGATTCAATGATTCAATGAATGCAGGTTGTTTCATTGAATTAAAGCGTTAAGCTTAACACATTGAAGGAATGAGAGAAGCTCCACTCATTGAAATGACACGTGCAATTTTACTCATGGAGTGAATGTGTGCAGTTCGATTGAGACAGTGCATGAAGCTTGTGGTATTCAATGAATGAGAGTAGCTGTACTCATTGAATTGACAAGTGTAGTCTCTTTGATTGAATGAACTTGTGCAGTTTGATTCATTCAGTAAGTTTCTTTCATAGAAACAATGAATAAGGATTGATTCATTGAATCAATGTTTGAAGTTTGATTCAATGAATCAATGAATGCAGTTGGTTTCATTGAATCAAAGCGTTAAGCTTGACGCATTGAACGAAGCTCCACTCATTGATTTAAGACGTGCAATCAGTATCATTGAATGAATGCGTGTAGTTGTTTCATTGAATGCACATGCGCAGTAGGATTCAGTATATAACTGAGTTACGTTTGTTCCATTGCAACAAGGAATAAGGTTTGATGCATTGAATCAATGATTGTAGTTTGATTCAATGATTGAATGAATGCAGTAGAATGAAAGCGTTGAACTTGACACATAGCATGAATAAGAGAAGTTCTAATAGCAGGTGTCAAGGAGTGAATG
This sequence comes from Hemiscyllium ocellatum, assembly GCF_020745735.1. Taxonomy (NCBI): domain Eukaryota; kingdom Metazoa; phylum Chordata; class Chondrichthyes; order Orectolobiformes; family Hemiscylliidae; genus Hemiscyllium; species Hemiscyllium ocellatum. Next base: position 41,195 of record NW_026867840.1, read on the forward strand.
TTTTGTAGTTTGATTGAGACAATGTTTGAAGCTTGTGGCTTTGAATGAATTAGAGGAGCTGTACTCATTGAATTGACAAGTGCAGTCTCTTTCATTGAATGAACGTGTGCAGTTTGATTCACTGAATAAGTGTGTTAAGTTTGTTTCATTGTTACGTCTGATTCCTTGGGGCAATCCTTGAAGTTTGATTCAATGAATGCAGTTTGAAATCGTTAAACTTGACATATTCAACGAATGAGAGAAGCTCTACTCATTGAATTAATACGTGCAGTCAGTTTCATTGAATGGATGCGTGCAGTTTGTTTCAGTGAATGAAAGCGTTAGCCTCGAGACATTGAATAAACGAGAAAGGCTGCACTTATTGAATTAAGAAGTGTAGTCAGTTTCATAGAATGAATGCATGCAGTTTCTTTCATTGAATGCATGGCCAAAACTCGATTCATTGGAAATGAATGTTTCTCAGCGAATGAATGATTGCAGTTTGGTTCATTGATTGAAAGAATGCAGTTAAATACATTCCATTAATGAGTGAAGTTTGCATAATTAAATCATTGAATTACATTCGAATCTTTGAGTCAATGATTGAAATATGAAATAATGAATGTGTGTATGCAGGTTGTTTCATTGAATTAAAGAGTTAAGCTCGAGACATTGAATGAAAGAGAAAACCTCTACTCATTGAATCAACAGGTGCAGTTTGCTTCATGCACTAAATGTGTGTAGTTTGTTTGAACGAATCACTGCGCTAAGTTTGTGGGTGTCAAGCAATGAGAGTACCTCTACCCATTCTGTTTCATTGTTTCATTGCAGTCTGTTTCATACATGCAGTTTGTTTCATTGTATGAACGCGTGAAGTTTATTCCATTGAATGAATGGCAAATGCTCGATTCATTTGAAACTACTTGCAGTGTTTCTCATCGAATGAATGATTGCAGTTTGATTCATTGATTGAATGAATGCACTTATTTTCACCCCATAAATGAGTGAAGGTCGCATAATTAAATCAATAAATTACAATCGATTCTTTGAATCAAAGATTGAAATATGAAATAATGAACGAGTGAATGTAGGTTGTTTCATTGAAAAAAAGAGTTATGCTCGAGACATTGAATGAAAGAGAAAAACTACACTCGTAGAATGAACACGTGTAGTTTGCTTCTTTGTATCAATGCGTTAAGCTTGTGGCAGTAAACGAATGAGAGTACGTCTACTCATTGAATTATCATGTGCAGTCTGTTTCATTGAATGAACGAGTGTAGTAATAAAAAGTTTGTTACATTGAAACAAGGAATAAAGGTATGATTCATGGAATCAATAATGGTACTTTGATTCAATGATTCAATGAATGCAGGTTGTTTCATTGAATTAAAGCGTTAAGCTTAACACATTGAAGGAATGAGAGAAGCTCCACTCATTGAAATGACACGTGCAATTTTACTCATGGAGTGAATGTGTGCAGTTCGATTGAGACAGTGCATGAAGCTTGTGGTATTCAATGAATGAGAGTAGCTGTACTCATTGAATTGACAAGTGTAGTCTCTTTGATTGAATGAACTTGTGCAGTTTGATTCATTCAGTAAGTTTCTTTCATAGAAACAATGAATAAGGTTTGATTCATTGAATCAATGTTTGAAGTTTGATTCAATGAATCAATGAATGCAGTTGGTTTCATTGAATCAAAGCGTTAAGCTTGACGCATTGAACGAAGCTCCACTCATTGATTTAAGACGTGCAATCAGTATCATTGAATGAATGCGTGTAGTTGTTTCATTGAATGCACATGCGCAGTAGGATTCAGTATATAACTGAGTTACGTTTGTTCCATTGCAACAAGGAATAAGGTTTGATGCATTGAATCAATGATTGTAGTTTGATTCAATGATTGAATGAATGCAGTAGAATGAAAGCGTTGAACTTGACACATAGCATGAATAAGAGAAGTTCTAATAGCAGGTGTCAAGGAGTGAATGTTTTGTAGTTTGATTGAGACAATGTTTGAAGCTTGTGGCTTTGAATGAATTAGAGGAGCTGTACTCATTGAATTGACAAGTGCAGTCTCTTTCATTGAATGAACGTGTGCAGTTTGATTCACTGAATAAGTGTGTTAAGTTTGTTTCATTGTTACGTCTGATTCCTTGGGGCAATCCTTGAAGTTTGATTCAATGAATGCAGTTTGAAATCGTTAAACTTGACATATTCAACGAATGAGAGAAGCTCTACTCATTGAATTAATACGTGCAGTCAGTTTCATTGAATGGATGCGTGCAGTTTGTTTCAGTGAATGAAAGCGTTAGCCTCGAGACATTGAATAAACGAGAAAGGCTGCACTTATTGAATTAAGAAGTGTAGTCAGTTTCATAGAATGAATGCATGCAGTTTCTTCATTGAATGCATGGCCAAAACTCGATTCATTGGAAATGAATGTTTCTCAGCGAATGAATGATTGCAGTTTGGTTCATTGATTGAAAGAATGCAGTTAAATACATTCCATTAATGAGTGAAGTTTGCATAATTAAATCATTGAATTACATTCGAATCTTTGAGTCAATGATTGAAATATGAAATAATGAATGTGTGTATGCAGGTTGTTTCATTGAATTAAAGAGTTAAGCTCGAGACATTGAATGAAAGAGAAAACCTCTACTCATTGAATCAACAGGTGCAGTTTGCTTCATGCACTAAATGTGTGTAGTTTGTTTGAACGAATCACTGCGCTAAGATTGTGGTGTCAAGCAATGAGAGTACCTCTACCCATTCTGTTTCATTGTTTCATTGCAGTCTGTTTCATACATGCAGTTTGTTTCATTGTATGAACGCGTGAAGTTTATTCCATTGAATGAATGGCAAATGCTCGATTCATTTGAAACTACTTGCAGTGTTTCTCATCGAATGAATGATTGCAGTTTGATTCATTGATTGAATGAATGCACTTATTTTCACCCCATAAATGAGTGAAGGTCGCATAATTAAATCAATAAATTACAATCGATTCTTTGAATCAAAGATTGAAATATGAAATAATGAACGAGTGAATGTAGGTTGTTTCATTGAAAAAAAGAGTTATGCTCGAGACATTGAATGAAAGAGAAAAACTACACTCGTAGAATGAACACGTGTAGTTTGCTTCTTTGTATCAATGCGTTAAGCTTGTGGCAGTAAACGAATGAGAGTACGTCTACTCATTGAATTATCATGTGCAGTCTGTTTCATTGAATGAACGAGTGTAGTAATAAAAAGTTTGTTACATTGAAACAAGGAATAAAGGTATGATTCATGGAATCAATAATGGTACTTTGATTCAATGATTCAATGAATGCAGGTTGTTTCATTGAATTAAAGCGTTAAGCTTAACACATTGAAGGAATGAGAGAAGCTCCACTCATTGAAATGACACGTGCAATTTTACTCATGGAGTGAATGTGTGCAGTTCGATTGAGACAGTGCATGAAGCTTGTGGTATTCAATGAATGAGAGTAGCTGTACTCATTGAATTGACAAGTGTAGTCTCTTTGATTGAATGAACTTGTGCAGTTTGATTCATTCAGTAAGTTTCTTTCATAGAAACAATGAATAAGGTTTGATTCATTGAATCAATGTTTGAAGTTTGATTCAATGAATCAATGAATGCAGTTGGTTTCATTGAATCAAAGCGTTAAGCTTGACGCATTGAACGAAGCTCCACTCATTGATTTAAGACGTGCAATCAGTATCATTGAATGAATGCGTGTAGTTGTTTCATTGAATGCACATGCGCAGTAGGATTCAGTATATAACTGAGTTACGTTTGTTCCATTGCAACAAGGAATAAGGTTTGATGCATTGAATCAATGATTGTAGTTTGATTCAATGATTGAATGAATGCAGTAGAATGAAAGCGTTGAACTTGACACATAGCATGAATAGAGAAGTTCTAATAGCAGGTGTCAAGGAGTGAATGTTTTGTAGTTTGATTGAGACAATGTTTGAAGCTTGTGGCTTTGAATGAATTAGAGGAGCTGTACTCATTGAATTGACAAGTGCAGTCTCTTTCATTGAATGAACGTGTGCAGTTTGATTCACTGAATAAGTGTGTTAAGTTTGTTTCATTGTTACGTCTGATTCCTTGGGGCAATCCTTGAAGTTTGATTCAATGAATGCAGTTTGAAATCGTTAAACTTGACATATTCAACGAATGAGAGAAGCTCTACTCATTGAATTAATACGTGCAGTCAGTTTCATTGAATGGATGCGTGCAGTTTGTTTCAGTGAATGAAAGCGTTAGCCTCGAGACATTGAATAAACGAGAAAGGCTGCACTTATTGAATTAAGAAGTGTAGTCAGTTTCATAGAATGAATGCATGCAGTTTCTTTCATTGAATGCATGGCCAAAACTCGATTCATTGGAAATGAATGTTTCTCAGCGAATGAATGATTGCAGTTTGGTTCATTGATTGAAAGAATGCAGTTAAATACATTCCATTAATGAGTGAAGTTTGCATAATTAAATCATTGAATTACATTCGAATCTTTGAGTCAATGATTGAAATATGAATAATGAATGTGTGTATGCAGGTTGTTTCATTGAATTAAAGAGTTAAGCTCGAGACATTGAATGAAAGAGAAAACCTCTACTCATTGAATCAACAGGTGCAGTTTGCTTCATGCACTAAATGTGTGTAGTTTGTTTGAACGAATCACTGCGCTAAGTTGTGGGTGTCAAGCAATGAGAGTACCTCTACCCATTCTGTTTCATTGTTTCATTGCAGTCTGTTTCATACATGCAGTTTGTTTCATTGTATGAACGCGTGAAGTTTATTCCATTGAATGAATGGCAAATGCTCGATTCATTTGAAACTACTTGCAGTGTTTCTCATCGAATGAATGATTGCAGTTTGATTCATTGATTGAATGAATGCACTTATTTTCACCCCATAAATGAGTGAAGGTCGCATAATTAAATCAATAAATTACAATCGATTCTTTGAATCAAAGATTGAAATATGAAATAATGAACGAGTGAATGTAGGTTGTTTCATTGAAAAAAGAGTTATGCTCGAGACATTGAATGAAAGAGAAAACTACACTCGTAGAATGAACACGTGTAGTTTGCTTCTTTGTATCAATGCGTTAAGCTTGTGGCAGTAAACGAATGAGAGTACGTCTACTCATTGAATTATCATGTGCAGTCTGTTTCATTGAATGAACGAGTGTAGTAATAAAAAGTTTGTTACATTGAAACAAGGAATAAAGGTATGATTCATGGAATCAATAATGGTACTTTGATTCAATGATTCAATGAATGCAGGTTGTTTCATTGAATTAAAGCGTTAAGCTTAACACATTGAAGGAATGAGAGAAGCTCCACTCATTGAAATGACACGTGCAATTTTACTCATGGAGTGAATGTGTGCAGTTCGATTGAGACAGTGCATGAAGCTTGTGGTATTCAATGAATGAGAGTAGCTGTACTCATTGAATTGACAAGTGTAGTCTCTTTGATTGAATGAACTTGTGCAGTTTGATTCATTCAGTAAGTTTCTTTCATAGAAACAATGAATAAGGTTTGATTCATTGAATCAATGTTTGAAGTTTGATTCAATGAATCAATGAATGCAGTTGGTTTCATTGAATCAAAGCGTTAAGCTTGACGCATTGAACGAAGCTCCACTCATTGATTTAAGACGTGCAATCAGTATCATTGAATGAATGCGTGTAGTTGTTTCATTGAATGCACATGCGCAGTAGGATTCAGTATATAACTGAGTTACGTTTGTTCCATTGCAACAAGGAATAAGGTTTGATGCATTGAATCAATGATTGTAGTTTGATTCAATGATTGAATGAATGCAGTAGAATGAAAGCGTTGAACTTGACACATAGCATGAATAAGAGAAGTTCTAATAGCAGGTGTCAAGGAGTGAATGTTTTGTAGTTTGATTGAGACAATGTTTGAAGCTTGTGGCTTTGAATGAATTAGAGGAGCTGTACTCATTGAATTGACAAGTGCAGTCTCTTTCATTGAATGAACGTGTGCAGTTTGATTCACTGAATAAGTGTGTTAAGTTTGTTTCATTGTTACGTCTGATTCCTTGGGGCAATCCTTGAAGTTTGATTCAATGAATGCAGTTTGAAATCGTTAAACTTGACATATTCAACGAATGAGAGAAGCTCTACTCATTGAATTAATACGTGCAGTCAGTTTCATTGAATGGATGCGTGCAGTTTGTTTCAGTGAATGAAAGCGTTAGCCTCGAGACATTGAATAAACGAGAAGGCTGCACTTATTGAATTAAGAAGTGTAGTCAGTTTCATAGAATGAATGCATGCAGTTTCTTTCATTGAATGCATGGCCAAAACTCGATTCATTGGAAATGAATGTTTCTCAGCGAATGAATGATTGCAGTTTGGTTCATTGATTGAAAGAATGCAGTTAAATACATCCATTAATGAGTGAAGTTTGCATAATTAAATCATTGAATTACATTCGAATCTTTGAGTCAATGATTGAAATATGAAATAATGAATGTGTGTATGCAGGTTGTTTCATTGAATTAAAGAGTTAAGCTCGAGACATTGAATGAAAGAGAAAACCTCTACTCATTGAATCAACAGGTGCAGTTTGCTTCATGCACTAAATGTGTGTAGTTTGTTTGAACGAATCACTGCGCTAAGATTGTGGGTGTCAAGCAATGAGAGTACCTCTACCCATTCTGTTTCATTGTTTCATTGCAGTCTGTTTCATACATGCAGTTTGTTTCATTGTATGAACGCGTGAAGTTTATTCCATTGAATGAATGGCAAATGCTCGATTCATTTGAAACTACTTGCAGTGTTTCTCATCGAATGAATGATTGCAGTTTGATTCATTGATTGAATGAATGCACTTATTTTCACCCCATAAATGAGTGAAGGTCGCATAATTAAATCAATAAATTACAATCGATTCTTTGAATCAAAGATTGAAATATGAAATAATGAACGAGTGAATGTAGGTTGTTTCATTGAAAAAAAGAGTTATGCTCGAGACATTGAATGAAAGAGAAAAACTACACTCGTAGAATGAACACGTGTAGTTTGCTTCTTTGTATCAATGCGTTAAGCTTGTGGCAGTAAACGAATGAGAGTACGTCTACTCATTGAATTATCATGTGCAGTCTGTTTCATTGAATGAACGAGTGTAGTAATAAAAAGTTTGTTACATTGAAACAAGGAATAAAGGTATGATTCATGGAATCAATAATGGTACTTTGATTCAATGATTCAATGAATGCAGGTTGTTTCATTGAATTAAAGCGTTAAGCTTAACACATTGAAGGAATGAGAGAAGCTCCACTCATTGAAATGACACGTGCAATTTTACTCATGGAGTGAATGTGTGCAGTTCGATTGAGACAGTGCATGAAGCTTGTGGTATTCAATGAATGAGAGTAGCTGTACTCATTGAATTGACAAGTGTAGTCTCTTTGATTGAATGAACTTGTGCAGTTTGATTCATTCAGTAAGTTTCTTTCATAGAAACAATGAATAAGGTTTGATTCATTGAATCAATGTTTGAAGTTTGATTCAATGAATCAATGAATGCAGTTGGTTTCATTGAATCAAAGCGTTAAGCTTGACGCATTGAACGAAGCTCCACTCATTGATTTAAGACGTGCAATCAGTATCATTGAATGAATGCGTGTAGTTGTTTCATTGAATGCACATGCGCAGTAGGATTCAGTATATAACTGAGTTACGTTTGTTCCATTGCAACAAGGAATAAGGTTTGATGCATTGAATCAATGATTGTAGTTTGATTCAATGATTGAATGAATGCAGTAGAATGAAAGCGTTGAACTTGACACATAGCATGAATAAGAGAAGTTCTAATAGCAGGTGTCAAGGAGTGAATGTTTTGTAGTTTGATTGAGACAATGTTTGAAGCTTGTGGCTTTGAATGAATTAGAGGAGCTGTACTCATTGAATTGACAAGTGCAGTCTCTTTCATTGAATGAACGTGTGCAGTTTGATTCACTGAATAAGTGTGTTAAGTTTGTTTCATTGTTACGTCTGATTCCTTGGGGCAATCCTTGAAGTTTGATTCAATGAATGCAGTTTGAAATCGTTAAACTTGACATATTCAACGAATGAGAGAAGCTCTACTCATTGAATTAATACGTGCAGTCAGTTTCATTGAATGGATGCGTGCAGTTTGTTTCAGTGAATGAAAGCGTTAGCCTCGAGACATGAATAAACGAGAAAGGCTGCACTTATTGAATTAAGAAGTGTAGTCAGTTTCATAGAATGAATGCATGCAGTTTCTTTCATTGAATGCATGGCCAAAACTCGATTCATTGGAAATGAATGTTTCTCAGCGAATGAATGATTGCAGTTTGGTTCATTGATTGAAAGAATGCAGTTAAATACATTCCATTAATGAGTGAAGTTTGCATAATTAAATCATTGAATTACATTCGAATCTTTGAGTCAATGATTGAAATATGAAATAATGAATGTGTGTATGCAGGTTGTTTCATTGAATTAAAGAGTTAAGCTCGAGACATTGAATGAAAGAGAAAACCTCTACTCATTGAATCAACAGTTGCAGTTTGCTTCATGCACTAAATGTGTGTAGTTTGTTTGAACGAATCACTGCGCTAAGTTTGTGGGTGTCAAGCAATGAGAGTACCTCTACCCATTCTGTTTCATTGTTTCATTGCAGTCTGTTTCATACATGCAGTTTGTTTCATTGTATGAACGCGTGAAGTTTATTCCATTGAATGAATGGCAAATGCTCGATTCATTTGAAACTACTTGCAGTGTTTCTCATCGAATGAATGATTGCAGTTTGATTCATTGATTGAATGAATGCACTTATTTTCACCCATAAATGAGTGAAGGTCGCATAATTAAATCAATAAATTACAATCGATTCTTTGAATCAAAGATTGAAATATGAAATAATGAACGAGTGAATGTAGGTTGTTTCATTGAAAAAAAGAGTTATGCTCGAGACATTGAATGAAAGAGAAAACTACACTCGTAGAATGAACACGTGTAGTTTGCTTCTTTGTATCAATGCGTTAAGCTTGTGGCAGTAAACGAATGAGAGTACGTCTACTCATTGAATTATCATGTGCAGTCTGTTTCATTGAATGAACGAGTGTAGTAATAAAAAGTTTGTTACATTGAAACAAGGAATAAAGGTATGATTCATGGAATCAATAATGGTACTTTGATTCAATGATTCAATGAATGCAGGTTGTTTCATTGAATTAAAGCGTTAAGCTTAACACATTGAAGGAATGAGAGAAGCTCCACTCATTGAAATGACACGTGCAATTTTACTCATGGAGTGAATGTGTGCAGTTCGATTGAGACAGTGCATGAAGCTTGTGGTATTCAATGAATGAGAGTAGCTGTACTCATTGAATTGACAAGTGTAGTCTCTTTGATTGAATGAACTTGTGCAGTTTGATTCATTCAGTAAGTTTCTTTCATAGAAACAATGAATAAGGTTTGATTCATTGAATCAATGTTTGAAGTTTGATTCAATGAATCAATGAATGCAGTTGGTTTCATTGAATCAAAGCGTTAAGCTTGACGCATTGAACGAAGCTCCACTCATTGATTTAAGACGTGCAATCAGTATCATTGAATGAATGCGTGTAGTTGTTTCATTGAATGCACATGCGCAGTAGGATTCAGTATATAACTGAGTTACGTTTGTTCCATTGCAACAAGGAATAAGGTTTGATGCATTGAATCAATGATTGTAGTTTGATTCAATGATTGAATGAATGCAGTAGAATGAAAGCGTTGAACTTGACACATAGCATGAATAAGAGAAGTTCTAATAGCAGTGTGTCAAGGAGTGAATGTTTTGTAGTTTGATTGAGACAATGTTTGAAGCTTGTGGCTTTGAATGAATTAGAGGAGCTGTACTCATTGAATTGACAAGTGCAGTCTCTTTCATTGAATGAACGTGTGCAGTTTGATTCACTGAATAAGTGTGTTAAGTTTGTTTCATTGTTACGTCTGATTCCTTGGGGCAATCCTTGAAGTTTGATTCAATGAATGCAGTTTGAAATCGTTAAACTTGACATATTCAACGAATGAGAGAAGCTCTACTCATTGAATTAATACGTGCAGTCAGTTTCATTGAATGGATGCGTGCAGTTTGTTTCAGTGAATGAAAGCGTTAGCCTCGAGACATTGAATAAACGAGAAAGGCTGCACTTATTGAATTAAGAAGTGTAGTCAGTTTCATAGAATGAATGCATGCAGTTTCTTTCATTGAATGCATGGCCAAAACTCGATTCATTGGAAATGATGTTTCTCAGCGAATGAATGATTGCAGTTTGGTTCATTGATTGAAAGAATGCAGTTAAATACATTCCATTAATGAGTGAAGTTTGCATAATTAAATCATTGAATTACATTCGAATCTTTGAGTCAATGATTGAAATATGAATAATGAATGTGTGTATGCAGGTTGTTTCATTGAATTAAAGAGTTAAGCTCGAGACATTGAATGAAAGAGAAAACCTCTACTCATTGAATCAACAGGTGCAGTTTGCTTCATGCACTAAATGTGTGTAGTTTGTTTGAACGAATCACTGCGCTAAGTTTGTGGGTGTCAAGCAATGAGAGTACCTCTACCCATTCTGTTTCATTGTTTCATTGCAGTCTGTTTCATACATGCAGTTTGTTTCATTGTATGAACGCGTGAAGTTTATTCCATTGAATGAATGGCAAATGCTCGATTCATTTGAAACTACTTGCAGTGTTCTCATCGAATGAATGATTGCAGTTTGATTCATTGATTGAATGAATGCACTTATTTTCACCCCATAAATGAGTGAAGGTCGCATAATTAAATCAATAAATTACAATCGATTCTTTGAATCAAAGATTGAAATATGAAATAATGAACGAGTGAATGTAGGTTGTTTCATTGAAAAAAAGAGTTATGCTCGAGACATTGAATGAAAGAGAAAAACTACACTCGTAGAATGAACACGTGTAGTTTTGCTTCTTTGTATCAATGCGTTAAGCTTGTGGCAGTAAACGAATGAGAGTACGTCTACTCATTGAATTATCATGTGCAGTCTGTTTCATTGAATGAACGAGTGTAGTAATAAAAAGTTTGTTACATTGAAACAAGGAATAAAGGTATGATTCATGGAATCAATAATGGTACTTTGATTCAATGATTCAATGAATGCAGGTTGTTTCATTGAATTAAAGCGTTAAGCTTAACACATTGAAGGAATGAGAGAAGCTCCACTCATTGAAATGACACGTGCAATTTTACTCATGGAGTGAATGTGTGCAGTTCGATTGAGACAGTGCATGAAGCTTGTGGTATTCAATGAATGAGAGTAGCTGTACTCATTGAATTGACAAGTGTAGTCTCTTTGATTGAATGAACTTGTGCAGTTTGATTCATTCAGTAAGTTTCTTTCATAGAAACAATGAATAAGGTTTGATTCATTGAATCAATGTTTGAAGTTTGATTCAATGAATCAATGAATGCAGTTGGTTTCATTGAATCAAAGCGTTAAGCTTGACGCATTGAACGAAGCTCCACTCATTGATTTAAGACGTGCAATCAGTATCATTGAATGAATGCGTGTAGTTGTTTCATTGAATGCACATGCGCAGTAGGATTCAGTATATAACTGAGTTACGTTTGTTCCATTGCAACAAGGAATAAGGTTTGATGCATTGAATCAATGATTGTAGTTTGATTCAATGATTGAATGAATGCAGTAGAATGAAAGCGTTGAACTTGACACATAGCATGAATAAGAGAAGTTCTAATAGCAGGTGTCAAGGAGTGAATGTTTTGTAGTTTGATTGAGACAATGTTTGAAGCTTGTGGCTTTGAATGAATTAGAGGAGCTGTACTCATTGAATTGACAAGTGCAGTCTCTTTCATTGAATGAACGTGTGCAGTTTGATTCACTGAATAAGTGTGTTAAGTTTGTTTCATTGTTACGTCTGATTCCTTGGGGCAATCCTTGAAGTTTGATTCAATGAATGCAGTTTGAAATCGTTAAACTTGACATATTCAACGAATGAGAGAAGCTCTACTCATTGAATTAATACGTGCAGTCAGTTTCATTGAATGGATGCGTGCAGTTTGTTTCAGTGAATGAAAGCGTTAGCCTCGAGACATTGAATAAACGAGAAAGGCTGCACTTATTGAATTAAGAAGTGTAGTCAGTTTCATAGAATGAATGCATGCAGTTTCTTTCATTGAATGCATGGCCAAAACTCGATTCATTGGAAATGAATGTTTCTCAGCGAATGAATGATTGCAGTTTGGTTCATTGATTGAAAGAATGCAGTTAAATACATTCCATTAATGAGTGAAGTTTGCATAATTAAATCATTGAATTACATTCGAATCTTTGAGTCAATGATTGAAATATGAAATAATGAATGTGTGTATGCAGGTTGTTTCATTGAATTAAAGAGTTAAGCTCGAGACATTGAATGAAAGAGAAAACCTCTACTCATTGAATCAACAGGTGCAGTTTGCTTCATGCACTAAATGTGTGTAGTTTGTTTGAACGAATCACTGCGCTAAGATTGTGGGTGTCAAGCAATGAGAGTACCTCTACCCATTCTGTTTCATTGTTTCATTGCAGTCTGTTTCATACATGCAGTTTGTTTCATTGTATGAACGCGTGAAGTTTATTCCATTGAATGAATGGCAAATGCTCGATTCATTTGAAACTACTTGCAGTGTTTCTCATCGAATGAATGATTGCAGTTTGATTCATTGATTGAATGAATGCACTTATTTTCACCCCATAAATGAGTGAAGGTCGCATAATTAAATCAATAAATTACAATCGATTCTTTGAATCAAAGATTGAAATATGAATAATGAACGAGTGAATGTAGGTTGTTTCATTGAAAAAAAGAGTTATGCTCGAGACATTGAATGAAAGAGAAAAACTACACTCGTAGAATGAACACGTGTAGTTTGCTTCTTTGTATCAATGCGTTAAGCTTGTGGCAGTAAACGAATGAGAGTACGTCTACTCATTGAATTATCATGTGCAGTCTGTTTCATTGAATGAACGAGTGTAGTAATAAAAAGTTTGTTACATTGAAACAAGGAATAAAGGTATGATTCATGGAATCAATAATGGTACTTTGATTCAATGATTCAATGAATGCAGGTTGTTTCATTGAATTAAAGCGTTAAGCTTAACACATTGAAGGAATGAGAGAAGCTCCACTCATTGAAATGACACGTGCAATTTTACTCATGGAGTGAATGTGTGCAGTTCGATTGAGACAGTGCATGAAGCTTGTGGTATTCAATGAATGAGAGTAGCTGTACTCATTGAATTGACAAGTGTAGTCTCTTTGATTGATGAACTTGTGCAGTTTGATTCATTCAGTAAGTTTCTTTCATAGAAACAATGAATAAGGTTTGATTCATTGAATCAATGTTTGAAGTTTGATTCAATGAATCAATGAATGCAGTTGGTTTCATTGAATCAAAGCGTTAAGCTTGACGCATTGAACGAAGCTCCACTCATTGATTTAAGACGTGCAATCAGTATCATTGAATGAATGCGTGTAGTTGTTTCATTGAATGCACATGCGCAGTAGGATTCAGTATATAACTGAGTTACGTTTGTTCCATTGCAACAAGGAATAAGGTTTGATGCATTGAATCAATGATTGTAGTTTGATTCAATGATTGAATGAATGCAGTAGAATGAAAGCGTTGAACTTGACACATAGCATGAATAAGAGAAGTTCTAATAGCAGGTGCATCAAGGAGTGAATGTTTTGTAGTTTGATTGAGACAATGTTTGAAGCTTGTGGCTTTGAATGAATTAGAGGAGCTGTACTCATTGAATTGACAAGTGCAGTCTCTTTCATTGAATGAACGTGTGCAGTTTGATTCACTGAATAAGTGTGTTAAGTTTGTTTCATTGTTACGTCTGATTCCTTGGGGCAATCCTTGAAGTTTGATTCAATGAATGCAGTTTGAAATCGTTAAACTTGACATATTCAACGAATGAGAGAAGCTCTACTCATTGAATTAATACGTGCAGTCAGTTTCATTGAATGGATGCGTGCAGTTTGTTTCAGTGAATGAAAGCGTTAGCCTCGAGACATTGAATAAACGAGAAAGGCTGCACTTATTGAATTAAGAAGTGTAGTCAGTTTCATAGAATGAATGCATGCAGTTTCTTTCATTGAATGCATGGCCAAAACTCGATTCATTGGAAATGAATGTTTCTCAGCGAATGAATGATTGCAGTTTGGTTCATTGATTGAAAGAATGCAGTTAAATACATTCCATTAATGAGTGAAGTTTGCATAATTAAATCATTGAATTACATTCGAATCTTTGAGTCAATGATTGAAATATGAAATAATGAATGTGTGTATGCAGGTTGTTTCATTGAATTAAAGAGTTAAGCTCGAGACATTGAATGAAAGAGAAAACCTCTACTCATTGAATCAACAGGTGCAGTTTGCTTCATGCACTAAATGTGTGTAGTTTGTTTGAACGAATCACTGCGCTAAGTTTGTGGGTGTCAAGCAATGAGAGTACCTCTACCCATTCTGTTTCATTGTTTCATTGCAGTCTGTTTCATACATGCAGTTTGTTTCATTGTATGAACGCGTGAAGTTTATTCCATTGAATGAATGGCAAATGCTCGATTCATTTGAAACTACTTGCAGTGTTTCTCATCGAATGAATGATTGCAGTTTGATTCATTGATTGAATGAATGCACTTATTTTCACCCCATAAATGAGTGAAGGTCGCATAATTAAATCAATAAATTACAATCGATTCTTTGAATCAAAGATTGAAATATGAAATAATGAACGAGTGAATGTAGGTTGTTTCATTGAAAAAAAGAGTTATGCTCGAGACATTGAATGAAAGAGAAAAACTACACTCGTAGAATGAACACGTGTAGTTTGCTTCTTTGTATCAATGCGTTAAGCTTGTGGCAGTAAACGAATGAGAGTACGTCTACTCATTGAATTATCATGTGCAGTCTGTTTCATTGAATGAACGAGTGTAGTAATAAAAGTTTGTTACATTGAAACAAGGAATAAAGGTATGATTCATGGAATCAATAATGGTACTTTGATTCAATGATTCAATGAATGCAGGTTGTTTCATTGAATTAAAGCGTTAAGCATAACACATTGAAGGAATGAGAGAAGCTCCACTCATTGAAATGACACGTGCAATTTTACTCATGGAGTGAATGTGTGCAGTTCGATTGAGACAGTGCATGAAGCTTGTGGTATTCAATGAATGAGAGTAGCTGTACTCATTGAATTGACAAGTGTAGTCTCTTTGATTGAATGAACTTGTGCAGTTTGATTCATTCAGTAAGTTTCTTTCATAGAAACAATGAATAAGGTTTGATTCATTGAATCAATGTTTGAAGTTTGATTCAATGAATCAATGAATGCAGTTGGTTTCATTGAATCAAAGCGTTAAGCTTGACGCATTGAACGAAGCTCCACTCATTGATTTAAGACGTGCAATCAGTATCATTGAATGAATGCGTGTAGTTGTTTCATTGAATGCACATGCGCAGTAGGATTCAGTATATAACTGAGTTACGTTTGTTCCATTGCAACAAGGAATAAGGTTTGATGCATTGAATCAATGATTGTAGTTTGATTCAATGATTGAATGAATGCAGTAGAATGAAAGCGTTGAACTTGACACATAGCATGAATAAGAGAAGTTCTAATAGCAGGTGTCAAGCAAGGAGTGAATGTTTTGTAGTTTGATTGAGACAATGTTTGAAGCTTGTGGCTTTGAATGAATTAGAGGAGCTGTACTCATTGAATTGACAAGTGCAGTCTCTTTCATTGAATGAACGTGTGCAGTTTGATTCACTGAATAAGTGTGTTAAGTTTGTTTCATTGTTACGTCTGATTCCTTGGGGCAATCCTTGAAGTTTGATTCAATGAATGCAGTTTGAAATCGTTAAACTTGACATATTCAACGAATGAGAGAAGCTCTACTCATTGAATTAATACGTGCAGTCAGTTTCATTGAATGGATGCGTGCAGTTTGTTTCAGTGAATGAAAGCGTTAGCCTCGAGACATTGAATAAACGAGAAAGGCTGCACTTATTGAATTAAGAAGTGTAGTCAGTTTCATAGAATGAATGCATGCAGTTTCTTTCATTGAATGCATGGCCAAAACTCGATTCATTGGAAATGAATGTTTCTCAGCGAATGAATGATTGCAGTTTGGTTCATTGATTGAAAGAATGCAGTTAAATACATTCCATTAATGAGTGAAGTTTGCATAATTAAATCATTGAATTACATTCGAATCTTTGAGTCAATGATTGAAATATGAAATAATGAATGTGTGTATGCAGGTTGTTTCATTGAATTAAAGAGTTAAGCTCGAGACATTGAATGAAAGAGAAAACCTCTACTCATTGAATCAACAGGTGCAGTTTGCTTCATGCACTAAATGTGTGTAGTTTGTTTGAACGAATCACTGCGCTAAGATTGTGGGTGTCAAGCAATGAGAGTACCTCTACCCATTCTGTTTCATTGTTTCATTGCAGTCTGTTTCATACATGCAGTTTGTTTCATTGTATGAACGCGTGAAGTTTATTCCATTGAATGAATGGCAAATGCTCGATTCATTTGAAACTACTTGCAGTGTTTCTCATCGAATGAATGATTGCAGTTTGATTCATTGATTGAATGAATGCACTTATTTTCACCCCATAAATGAGTGAAGGTCGCATAATTAAATCAATAAATTACAATCGATTCTTTGAATCAAAGATTGAAATATGAAATAATGAACGAGTGAATGTAGGTTGTTTCATTGAAAAAAAGAGTTATGCTCGAGACATTGAATGAAAGAGAAAAACTACACTCGTAGAATGAACACGTGTAGTTTGCTTCTTTGTATCAATGCGTTAAGCTTGTGGCAGTAAACGAATGAGAGTACGTCTACTCATTGAATTATCATGTGCAGTCTGTTTCATTGAATGAACGAGTGTAGTAATAAAAAGTTTGTTACATTGAAACAAGGAATAAAGGTATGATTCATGGAATCAATAATGGTACTTTGATTCAATGATTCAATGAATGCAGGTTGTTTCATTGAATTAAAGCGTTAAGCTTAACACATTGAAGGAATGAGAGAAGCTCCACTCATTGAAATGACACGTGCAATTTTACTCATGGAGTGAATGTGTGCAGTTCGATTGAGACAGTGCATGAAGCTTGTGGTATTCAATGAATGAGAGTAGCTGTACTCATTGAATTGACAAGTGTAGTCTCTTTGATTGAATGAACTTGTGCAGTTTGATTCATTCATAGAAACAATGAATAAGGTTTGATTCATTGAATCAATGTTTGAAGTTTGATTCAATGAATCAATGAATGCAGTTGGTTTCATTGAATCAAAGCGTTAAGCTTGACGCATTGAACGAAGCTCCACTCATTGATTTAAGACGTGCAATCAGTATCATTGAATGAATGCGTGTAGTTGTTTCATTGAATGCACATGCGCAGTAGGATTCAGTATATAACTGAGTTACGTTTGTTCCATTGCAACAAGGAATAAGGTTTGATGCATTGAATCAATGATTGTAGTTTGATTCAATGATTGAATGAATGCAGTAGAATGAAAGCGTTGAACTTGACACATAGCATGAATAAGAGAAGTTCTAATAGCAGGTGCATCTTGTTTCAAGGAGTGAATGTTTTGTAGTTTGATTGAGACAATGTTTGAAGCTTGTGGCTTTGAATGAATTAGAGGAGCTGTACTCATTGAATTGACAAGTGCAGTCTCTTTCATTGAATGAACGTGTGCAGTTTGATTCACTGAATAAGTGTGTTAAGTTTGTTTCATTGTTACGTCTGATTCCTTGGGGCAATCCTTGAAGTTTGATTCAATGAATGCAGTTTGAAATCGTTAAACTTGACATATTCAACGAATGAGAGAAGCTCTACTCATTGAATTAATACGTGCAGTCAGTTTCATTGAATGGATGCGTGCAGTTTGTTTCAGTGAATGAAAGCGTTAGCCTCGAGACATTGAATAAACGAGAAAGGCTGCACTTATTGAATTAAGAAGTGTAGTCAGTTTCATAGAATGAATGCATGCAGTTTCTTTCATTGAATGCATGGCCAAAACTCGATTCATTGGAAATGAATGTTTCTCAGCGAATGAATGATTGCAGTTTGGTTCATTGATTGAAAGAATGCAGTTAAATACATTCCATTAATGAGTGAAGTTTGCATAATTAAATCATTGAATTACATTCGAATCTTTGAGTCAATGATTGAAATATGAAATAATGAATGTGTGTATGCAGGTTGTTTCATTGAATTAAAGAGTTAAGCTCGAGACATTGAATGAAAGAGAAAACCTCTACTCATTGAATCAACAGGTGCAGTTTGCTTCATGCACTAAATGTGTGTAGTTTGTTTGAACGAATCACTGCGCTAAGTTTGTGGGTGTCAAGCAATGAGAGTACCTCTACCCATTCTGTTTCATTGTTTCATTGCAGTCTGTTTCATACATGCAGTTTGTTTCATTGTATGAACGCGTGAAGTTTATTCCATTGAATGAATGGCAAATGCTCGATTCATTTGAAACTACTTGCAGTGTTTCTCATCGAATGAATGAATGATTGCAGTTTGATTCATTGATGAATGAATGCACTTATTTTCACCCCATAAATGAGTGAAGGTCGCATAATTAAATCAATAAATTACAATCGATTCTTTGAATCAAAGATTGAAATATAAAATAATGAACGAGTGAATGTAGGTTGTTTCATTGAAAAAAAGAGTTATGCTCGAGACATTGATGAAAGAGAAAAACTACACTCGTAGAATGAACACGTGTAGTTTGCTTCTTTGTATCAATGCGTTAAGCTTGTGGCAGTAAACGAATGAGAGTACGTCTACTCATTGAATTATCATGTGCAGTCTGTTTCATTGAATGAACGAGTGTAGTAATAAAAAGTTTGTTACATTGAAACAAGGAATAAAGGTATGATTCATGGAATCAATAATGGTACTTTGATTCAATGATTCAATGAATGCAGGTTGTTTCATTGAATTAAAGCGTTAAGCTTAACACATTGAAGGAATGAGAGAAGCTCCACTCATTGAAATGACACGTGCAATTTTACTCATGGAGTGAATGTGTGCAGTTCGATTGAGACAGTGCATGAAGCTTGTGGTATTCAATGAATGAGAGTAGCTGTACTCATTGAATTGACAAGTGTAGTCTCTTTGATTGAATGAACTTGTGCAGTTTGATTCATTCAGTAAGTTTCTTTCATAGAAACAATGAATAAGGTTTGATTCATTGAATCAATGTTTGAAGTTTGATTCAATGAATCAATGAATGCAGTTGGTTTCATTGAATCAAAGCGTTAAGCTTGACGCATTGAACGAAGCTCCACTCATTGATTTAAGACGTGCAATCAGTATCATTGAATGAATGCGTGTAGTTGTTTCATTGAATGCACATGCGCAGTAGGATTCAGTATATAACTGAGTTACGTTTGTTCCATTGCAACAAGGAATAAGGTTTGATGCATTGAATCAATGATTGTAGTTTGATTCAATGATTGAATGAATGCAGTAGAATGAAAGCGTTGAACTTGACACATAGCATGAATAAGAGAAGTTCTAATAGCAGGTGTCAAGGAGTGAATGTTTTGTAGTTTGATTGAGACAATGTTTGAAGCTTGTGGCTTTGAATGAATTAGAGGAGCTGTACTCATTGAATTGACAAGTGCAGTCTCTTTCATTGAATGAACGTGTGCAGTTTGATTCACTGAATAAGTGTGTTAAGTTTGTTTCATTGTTAACGTCTGATTCCTTGGGGCAATCCTTGAAGTTTGATTCAATGAATGCAGTTTGAAATCGTTAAACTTGACATATTCAACGAATGAGAGAAGCTCTACTCATTGAATTAATACGTGCAGTCAGTTTCATTGAATGGATGCGTGCAGTTTGTTTCAGTGAATGAAAGCGTTAGCCTCGAGACATTGAATAAACGAGAAAGGCTGCACTTATTGAATTAAGAAGTGTAGTCAGTTTCATAGAATGAATGCATGCAGTTTCTTTCATTGAATGCATGGCCAAAACTCGATTCATTGGAAATGAATGTTTCTCAGCGAATGAATGATTGCAGTTTGGTTCATTGATTGAAAGAATGCAGTTAAATACATTCCATTAATGAGTGAAGTTTGCATAATTAAATCATTGAATTACATTCGAATCTTTGAGTCAATGATTGAAATATGAAATAATGAATGTGTGTATGCAGGTTGTTTCATTGAATTAAAGAGTTAAGCTCGAGACATTGAATGAAAGAGAAAACCTCTACTCATTGAATCAACAGGTGCAGTTTGCTTCATGCACTAAACGTGTGTAGTTTGTTTGAACGAATCACTGCGCTAAGTTTGTGGGTGTCAAGCAATGAGAGTACCTCTACCCATTCTGTTTCATTGTTCATTGCAGTCTGTTTCATACATGCAGTTTGTTTCATTGTATGAACGCGTGAAGTTTATTCCATTGAATGAATGGCAAATGCTCGATTCATTTGAAACTACTTGCAGTGTTTCTCATCGAATGAATGATTGCAGTTTGATTCATTGATTGAATGAATGCACTTATTTTCACCCCATAAATGAGTGAAGGTCGCATAATTAAATCAATAAATTACAATCGATTCTTTGAATCAAAGATTGAAATATGAAATAATGAACGAGTGAATGTAGGTTGTTTCATTGAAAAAAAGAGTTATGCTCGAGACATTGAATGAAAGAGAAAAACTACACTCGTAGAATGAACACGTGTAGTTTGCTTCTTTGTATCAATGCGTTAAGCTTGTGGCAGTAAACGAATGAGAGTACGTCTACTCATTGAATTATCATGTGCAGTCTGTTTCATTGAATGAACGAGTGTAGTAATAAAAAGTTTGTTACATTGAAACAAGGAATAAAGGTATGATTCATGGAATCAATAATGGTACTTTGATTCAATGATTCAATGAATGCAGGTTGTTTCATTGAATTAAAGCGTTAAGCTTAACACATTGAAGGAATGAGAGAAGCTCCACTCATTGAAATGACACGTGCAATTTACTCATGGAGTGAATGTGTGCAGTTCGATTGAGACAGTGCATGAAGCTTGTGGTATTCAATGAATGAGAGTAGCTGTACTCATTGAATTGACAAGTGTAGTCTCTTTGATTGAATGAACTTGTGCAGTTTGATTCATTCAGTAAGTTTCTTTCATAGAAACAATGAATAAGGTTTGATTCATTGAATCAATGTTTGAAGTTTGATTCAATGAATCAATGAATGCAGTTGGTTTCATTGAATCAAAGCGTTAAGCTTGACGCATTGAACGAAGCTCCACTCATTGATTTAAGACGTGCAATCAGTATCATTGAATGAATGCGTGTAGTTGTTTCATTGAATGCACATGCGCAGTAGGATTCAGTATATAACTGAGTTACGTTTGTTCCATTGCAACAAGGAATAAGGTTTGATGCATTGAATCAATGATTGTAGTTTGATTCAATGATTGAATGAATGCAGTAGAATGAAAGCGTTGAACTTGACACATAGCATGAATAAGAGAAGTTCTAATAGCAGGTGTCAAGGAGTGAATGTTTTGTAGTTTGATTGAGACAATGTTTGAAGCTTGTGGCTTTGAATGAATTAGAGGAGCTGTACTCATTGAATTGACAAGTGCAGTCTCTTTCATTGAATGAACGTGTGCAGTTTGATTCACTGAATAAGTGTGTTAAGTTTGTTTCATTGTTACGTCTGATTCCTTGGGGCAATCCTTGAAGTTTGATTCAATGAATGCAGTTTGAAATCGTTAAACTTGACATATTCAACGAATGAGAGAAGCTCTACTCATTGAATTAATACGTGCAGTCAGTTTCATTGAATGGATGCGTGCAGTTTGTTTCAGTGAATGAAAGCGTTAGCCTCGAGACATTGAATAAACGAGAAAGGCTGCACTTATTGAATTAAGAAGTGTAGTCAGTTTCATAGAATGAATGCATGCAGTTTCTTTCATTGAATGCATGGCCAAAACTCGATTCATTGGAAATGAATGTTTCTCAGCGAATGAATGATTGCAGTTTGGTTCATTGATTGAAAGAATGCAGTTAAATACATTCCATTAATGAGTGAAGTTTGCATAATTAAATCATTGAATTACATTCGAATCTTTGAGTCAATGATTGAAATATGAAATAATGAATGTGTGTATGCAGGTTGTTTCATTGAATTAAAGAGTTAAGCTCGAGACATTGAATGAAAGAGAAAACCTCTACTCATTGAATCAACAGGTGCAGTTTGCTTCATGCACTAAATGTGTGTAGTTTGTTTGAACGAATCACTGCGCTAAGATTTGTGGGTGTCAAGCAATGAGAGTACCTCTACCCATTCTGTTTCATTGTTTCATTGCAGTCTGTTTCATACATGCAGTTTGTTTCATTGTATGAACGCGTGAAGTTTATTCCATTGAATGAATGGCAAATGCTCGATTCATTTGAAACTACTTGCAGTGTTTCTCATCGAATGAATGATTGCAGTTTGATTCATTGATTGAATGAATGCACTTATTTTCACCCCATAAATGAGTGAAGGTCGCATAATTAAATCAATAAATTACAATCGATTCTTTGAATCAAAGATTGAAATATGAAATAATGAACGAGTGAATGTAGGTTGTTTCATTGAAAAAAAGAGTTATGCTCGAGACATTGAATGAAAGAGAAAAACTACACTCGTAGAATGAACACGTGTAGTTTGCTTCTTTGTATCAATGCGTTAAGCTTGTGGCAGTAAACGAATGAGAGTACGTCTACTCATTGAATTATCATGTGCAGTCTGTTTCATTGAATGAACGAGTGTAGTAATAAAAAGTTTGTTACATTGAAACAAGGAATAAAGGTATGATTCATGGAATCAATAATGGTACTTTGATTCAATGATTCAATGAATGCAGGTTGTTTCATTGAATTAAAGCGTTAAGCTAACACATTGAAGGAATGAGAGAAGCTCCACTCATTGAAATGACACGTGCAATTTTACTCATGGAGTGAATGTGTGCAGTTCGATTGAGACAGTGCATGAAGCTTGTGGTATTCAATGAATGAGAGTAGCTGTACTCATTGAATTGACAAGTGTAGTCTCTTTGATTGAATGAACTTGTGCAGTTTGATTCATTCAGTAAGTTTCTTTCATAGAAACAATGAATAAGGTTTGATTCATTGAATCAATGTTTGAAGTTTGATTCAATGAATCAATGAATGCAGTTGGTTTCATTGAATCAAAGCGTTAAGCTTGACGCATTGAACGAAGCTCCACTCATTGATTTAAGACGTGCAATCAGTATCATTGAATGAATGCGTGTAGTTGTTTCATTGAATGCACATGCGCAGTAGGATTCAGTATATAACTGAGTTACGTTTGTTCCATTGCAACAAGGAATAAGGTTTGATGCATTGAATCAATGATTGTAGTTTGATTCAATGATTGAATGAATGCAGTAGAATGAAAGCGTTGAACTTGACACATAGCATGAATAAGAGAAGTTCTAATAGCAGGTGTCAAGGAGTGAATGTTTTGTAGTTTGATTGAGACAATGTTTGAAGCTTGTGGCTTTGAATGAATTAGAGGAGCTGTACTCATTGAATTGACAAGTGCAGTCTCTTTCATTGAATGAACGTGTGCAGTTTGATTCACTGAATAAGTGTGTTAAGTTTGTTTCATTGTTACGTCTGATTCCTTGGGGCAATCCTTGAAGTTTGATTCAATGAATGCAGTTTGAAATCGTTAAACTTGACATATTCAACGAATGAGAGAAGCTCTACTCATTGAATTAATACGTGCAGTCAGTTTCATTGAATGGATGCGTGCAGTTTGTTTCAGTGAATGAAAGCGTTAGCCTCGAGACATTGAATAAACGAGAAAGGCTGCACTTATTGAATTAAGAAGTGTAGTCAGTTTCATAGAATGAATGCATGCAGTTTCTTTCATTGAATGCATGGCCAAAACTCGATTCATTGGAAATGAATGTTTCTCAGCGAATGAATGATTGCAGTTTGGTTCATTGATTGAAAGAATGCAGTTAAATACATTCCATTAATGAGTGAAGTTTGCATAATTAAATCATTGAATTACATTCGAATCTTTGAGTCAATGATTGAAATATGAAATAATGAATGTGTGTATGCAGGTTGTTTCATTGAATTAAAGAGTTAAGCTCGAGACATTGAATGAAAGAGAAAACCTCTACTCATTGAATCAACAGTTGCAGTTTGCTTCATGCACTAAATGTGTGTAGTTGTTTGAACGAATCACTGCGCTAAGATTGTGGGTGTCAAGCAATGAGAGTACCTCTACCCATTCTGTTTCATTGTTTCATTGCAGTCTGTTTCATACATGCAGTTTGTTTCATTGTATGAACGCGTGAAGTTTATTCCATTGAATGAATGGCAAATGCTCGATTCATTTGAAACTACTTGCAGTGTTTCTCATCGAATGAATGATTGCAGTTTGATTCATTGATTGAATGAATGCACTTATTTTCACCCCATAAATGAGTGAAGGTCGCATAATTAAATCAATAAATTACAATCGATTCTTTGAATCAAAGATTGAAATATGAAATAATGAACGAGTGAATGTAGGTTGTTTCATTGAAAAAAAGAGTTATGCTCGAGACATTGAATGAAAGAGAAAAACTACACTCGTAGAATGAACACGTGTAGTTTGCTTCTTTGTATCAATGCGTTAAGCTTGTGGCAGTAAACGAATGAGAGTACGTCTACTCATTGAATTATCATGTGCAGTCTGTTTCATTGAATGAACGAGTGTAGTAATAAAAAGTTTGTTACATTGAAACAAGGAATAAAGGTATGATTCATGGAATCAATAATGGTACTTTGATTCAATGATTCAATGAATGCAGGTTGTTTCATTGAATTAAAGCGTTAAGCTTAACACATTGAAGGAATGAGAGAAGCTCCACTCATTGAAATGACACGTGCAATTTTACTCATGGAGTGAATGTGTGCAGTTCGATTGAGACAGTGCATGAAGCTTGTGGTATTCAATGAATGAGAGTAGCTGTACTCATTGAATTGACAAGTGTAGTCTCTTTGATTGAATGAACTTGTGCAGTTTGATTCATTCAGTAAGTTTCTTTCATAGAAACAATGAATAAGGTTTGATTCATTGAATCAATGTTTGAAGTTTGATTCAATGAATCAATGAATGCAGTTGGTTTCATTGAATCAAAGCGTTAAGCTTGACGCATTGAACGAAGCTCCACTCATTGATTTAAGACGTGCAATCAGTATCATTGAATGAATGCGTGTAGTTGTTTCATTGAATGCACATGCGCAGTAGGATTCAGTATATAACTGAGTTACGTTTGTTCCATTGCAACAAGGAATAAGGTTTGATGCATTGAATCAATGATTGTAGTTTGATTCAATGATTGAATGAATGCAGTAGAATGAAAGCGTTGAACTTGACACATAGCATGAATAAGAGAAGTTCTAATAGCAGGTGTCAAGGAGTGAATGTTTTGTAGTTTGATTGAGACAATGTTTGAAGCTTGTGGCTTTGAATGAATTAGAGGAGCTGTACTCATTGAATTGACAAGTGCAGTCTCTTTCATTGAATGAACGTGTGCAGTTTGATTCACTGAATAAGTGTGTTAAGTTTGTTTCATTGAAACGTTCGACTGATTCCTTGGGGCAATCCTTGAAGTTTGATTCAATGAATGCAGTTTGAAATCGTTAAACTTGACATATTCAACGAATGAGAGAAGCTCTACTCATTGAATTAATACGTGCAGTCAGTTTCATTGAATGGATGCGTGCAGTTTGTTTCAGTGAATGAAAGCGTTAGCCTCGAGACATTGAATAAACGAGAAAGGCTGCACTTATTGAATTAAGAAGTGTAGTCAGTTTCATAGAATGAATGCATGCAGTTTCTTTCATTGAATGCATGGCCAAAACTCGATTCATTGGAAATGAATGTTTCTCAGCGAATGAATGATTGCAGTTTGGTTCATTGATTGAAAGAATGCAGTTAAATACATTCCATTAATGAGTGAAGTTTGCATAATTAAATCATTGAATTACATTCGAATCTTTGAGTCAATGATTGAAATATGAAATAATGAATGTGTGTATGCAGGTTGTTTCATTGAATTAAAGAGTTAAGCTCGAGACATTGAATGAAAGAGAAAACCTCTACTCATTGAATCAACAGGTGCAGTTTGCTTCATGCACTAAATGTGTGTAGTTTGTTTGAACGAATCACTGCGCTAAGTTTGTGGGTGTCAAGCAATGAGAGTACCTCTACCCATTCTGTTTCATTGTTTCATTGCAGTCTGTTTCATACATGCAGTTTGTTTCATTGTATGAACGCGTGAAGTTTATTCCATTGAATGAATGGCAAATGCTCGATTCATTTGAAACTACTTGCAGTGTTTCTCATCGAATGAATGATTGCAGTTTGATTCATTGATTGAATGAATGCACTTATTTTTCACCCCATAAATGAGTGAAGGTCGCATAATTAAATCAATAAATTACAATCGATTCTTTGAATCAAAGATTGAAATATGAAATAATGAACGAGTGAATGTAGGTTGTTTCATTGAAAAAAAGAGTTATGCTCGAGACATTGAATGAAAGAGAAAAACTACACTCGTATGAACACGTGTAGTTTGCTTCTTTGTATCAATGCGTTAAGCTTGTGGCAGTAAACGAATGAGAGTACGTCTACTCATTGAATTATCATGTGCAGTCTGTTTCATTGAATGAACGAGTGTAGTAATAAAAAGTTTGTTACATTGAAACAAGGAATAAAGGTATGATTCATGGAATCAATAATGGTACTTTGATTCAATGATTCAATGAATGCAGGTTGTTTCATTGAATTAAAGCGTTAAGCATAACACATTGAAGGAATGAGAGAAGCTCCACTCATTGAAATGACACGTGCAATTTTACTCATGGAGTGAATGTGTGCAGTTCGATTGAGACAGTGCATGAAGCTTGTGGTATTCAATGAATGAGAGTAGCTGTACTCATTGAATTGACAAGTGTAGTCTCTTTGATTGAATGAACTTGTGCAGTTTGATTCATTCAGTAAGTTTCTTTCATAGAAACAATGAATAAGGTTTGATTCATTGAATCAATGTTTGAAGTTTGATTCAATGAATCAATGAATGCAGTTGGTTTCATTGAATCAAAGCGTTAAGCTTGACGCATTGAACGAAGCTCCACTCATTGATTTAAGACGTGCAATCAGTATCATTGAATGAATGCGTGTAGTTGTTTCATTGAATGCACATGCGCAGTAGGATTCAGTATATAACTGAGTTACGTTTGTTCCATTGCAACAAGGAATAAGGTTTGATGCATTGAATCAATGATTGTAGTTTGATTCAATGATTGAATGAATGCAGTAGAATGAAAGCGTTGAACTTGACACATAGCATGAATAAGAGAAGTTCTAATAGCAGGTGTCAAGGAGTGAATGTTTTGTAGTTTGATTGAGACAATGTTTGAAGCTTGTGGCTTTGAATGAATTAGAGGAGCTGTACTCATTGAATTGACAAGTGCAGTCTCTTTCATTGAATGAACGTGTGCAGTTTGATTCACTGAATAAGTGTGTTAAGTTTGTTTCATTGTTACGTCTGATTCCTTGGGGCAATCCTTGAAGTTTGATTCAATGAATGCAGTTTGAAATCGTTAAACTTGACATATTCAACGAATGAGAGAAGCTCTACTCATTGAATTAATACGTGCAGTCAGTTTCATTGAATGGATGCGTGCAGTTTGTTTCAGTGAATGAAAGCGTTAGCCTCGAGACATTGAATAAACGAGAAAGGCTGCACTTATTGAATTAAGAAGTGTAGTCAGTTTCATAGAATGAATGCATGCAGTTTCTTTCATTGAATGCATGGCCAAAACTCGATTCATTGGAAATGAATGTTTCTCAGCGAATGAATGATTGCAGTTTGGTTCATTGATTGAAAGAATGCAGTTAAATACATTCCATTAATGAGTGAAGTTTGCATAATTAAATCATTGAATTACATTCGAATCTTTGAGTCAATGATTGAAATATGAAATAATGAATGTGTGTATGCAGGTTGTTTCATTGAATTAAAGAGTTAAGCTCGAGACATTGAATGAAAGAGAAAACCTCTACTCATTGAATCAACAGGTGCAGTTTGCTTCATGCACTAAATGTGTGTAGTTTGTTTGAACGAATCACTGCGCTAAGTTGTGGGTGTCAAGCAATGAGAGTACCTCTACCCATTCTGTTTCATTGTTTCATTGCAGTCTGTTTCATACATGCAGTTTGTTTCATTGTATGAACGCGTGAAGTTTATTCCATTGAATGAATGGCAAATGCTCGATTCATTTGAAACTACTTGCAGTGTTTCTCATCGAATGAATGATTGCAGTTTGATTCATTGATTGAATGAATGCACTTATTTTCACCCCATAAATGAGTGAAGGTCGCATAATTAAATCAATAAATTACAATCGATTCTTTGAATCAAAGATTGAAATATGAAATAATGAACGAGTGAATGTAGGTTGTTTCATTGAAAAAAAGAGTTATGCTCGAGACATTGAATGAAAGAAAAAACTACACTCGTAGAATGAACACGTGTAGTTTGCTTCTTTGTATCAATGCGTTAAGCTTGTGGCAGTAAACGAATGAGAGTACGTCTACTCATTGAATTATCATGTGCAGTCTGTTTCATTGAATGAACGAGTGTAGTAATAAAAGTTTGTTACATTGAAACAAGGAATAAAGGTATGATTCATGGAATCAATAATGGTACTTTGATTCAATGATTCAATGAATGCAGGTTGTTTCATTGAATTAAAGCGTTAAGCATTAACACATTGAAGGAATGAGAGAAGCTCCACTCATTGAAATGACACGTGCAATTTTACTCATGGAGTGAATGTGTGCAGTTCGATTGAGACAGTGCATGAAGCTTGTGGTATTCAATGAATGAGAGTAGCTGTACTCATTGAATTGACAAGTGTAGTCTCTTTGATTGAATGAACTTGTGCAGTTTGATTCATTCAGTAAGTTTCTTTCATAGAAACAATGAATAAGGTTTGATTCATTGAATCAATGTTTGAAGTTTGATTCAATGAATCAATGAATGCAGTTGGTTTCATTGAATCAAAGCGTTAAGCTTGACGCATTGAACGAAGCTCCACTCATTGATTTAAGACGTGCAATCAGTATCATTGAATGAATGCGTGTAGTTGTTTCATTGAATGCACATGCGCAGTAGGATTCAGTATATAACTGAGTTACGTTTGTTCCATTGCAACAAGGAATAAGGTTTGATGCATTGAATCAATGATTGTAGTTTGATTCAATGATTGAATGAATGCAGTAGAATGAAAGCGTTGAACTTGACACATAGCATGAATAAGAGAAGTTCTAATAGCAGGTGTCAAGGAGTGAATGTTTTGTAGTTTGATTGAGACAATGTTTGAAGCTTGTGGCTTTGAATGAATTAGAGGAGCTGTACTCATTGAATTGACAAGTGCAGTCTCTTTCATTGAATGAACGTGTGCAGTTTGATTCACTGAATAAGTGTGTTAAGTTTGTTTCATTGTTACGTCTGATTCCTTGGGGCAATCCTTGAAGTTTGATTCAATGAATGCAGTTTGAAATCGTTAAACTTGACATATTCAACGAATGAGAGAAGCTCTACTCATTGAATTAATACGTGCAGTCAGTTTCATTGAATGGATGCGTGCAGTTTGTTTCAGTGAATGAAAGCGTTAGCCTCGAGACATTGAATAAACGAGAAAGGCTGCACTTATTGAATTAAGAAGTGTAGTCAGTTTCATAGAATGAATGCATGCAGTTTCTTTCATTGAATGCATGGCCAAAACTCGATTCATTGGAAATGAATGTTTCTCAGCGAATGAATGATTGCAGTTTGGTTCATTGATTGAAAGAATGCAGTTAAATACATTCCATTAATGAGTGAAGTTTGCATAATTAAATCATTGAATTACATTCGAATCTTTGAGTCAATGATTGAAATATGAAATAATGAATGTGTGTATGCAGGTTGTTTCATTGAATTAAAGAGTTAAGCTCGAGACATTGAATGAAAGAGAAAACCTCTACTCATTGAATCAACAGTTGCAGTTTGCTTCATGCACAAAGTGTGTAGTTTGTTTGAACGAATCACTGCGCTAAGTTTGTGGGTGTCAAGCAATGAGAGTACCTCTACCCATTCTGTTTCATTGTTTCATTGCAGTCTGTTTCATACATGCAGTTTGTTTCATTGTATGAACGCGTGAAGTTTATTCCATTGAATGAATGGCAAATGCTCGATTCATTTGAAACTACTTGCAGTGTTTCTCATCGAATGAATGATTGCAGTTTGATTCATTGATTGAATGAATGCACTTATTTTCACCCCATAAATGAGTGAAGGTCGCATAATTAAATCAATAAATTACAATCGATTCTTTGAATCAAAGATTGAAAATGAAAAAATGACGAGTGAATGTAGGTTGTTTTTCATTGAAAAAAAGAGTTATGCTCGAGACATTGAATGAAAGAGAAAAACTACACTCGTAGAATGAACACGTGTAGTTTGCTTCTTTGTATCAATGCGTTAAGCTTGTGGCAGTAAACGAATGAGAGTACGTCTACTCATTGAATTATCATGTGCAGTCTGTTTCATTGAATGAACGAGTGTAGTAATAAAAAGTTTGTTACATTGAAACAAGGAATAAAGGTATGATTCATGGAATCAATAATGGTACTTTGATTCAATGATTCAATGAATGCAGGTTGTTTCATTGAATTAAAGCGTTAAGCTTAACACATTGAAGGAATGAGAGAAGCTCCACTCATTGAAATGACACGTGCAATTTTACTCATGGAGTGAATGTGTGCAGTTCGATTGAGACAGTGCATGAAGCTTGTGGTATTCAATGAATGAGAGTAGCTGTACTCATTGAATTGACAAGTGTAGTCTCTTTGATTGAATGAACTTGTGCAGTTTGATTCATTCAGTAAGTTTCTTTCATAGAAACAATGAATAAGGTTTGATTCATTGAATCAATGTTTGAAGTTTGATTCAATGAATCAATGAATGCAGTTGGTTTCATTGAATCAAAGCGTTAAGCTTGACGCATTGAACGAAGCTCCACTCATTGATTTAAGACGTGCAATCAGTATCATTGAATGAATGCGTGTAGTTGTTTCATTGAATGCACATGCGCAGTAGGATTCAGTATATAACTGAGTTACGTTTGTTCCATTGCAACAAGGAATAAGGTTTGATGCATTGAATCAATGATTGTAGTTTGATTCAATGATTGAATGAATGCAGTAGAATGAAAGCGTTGAACTTGACACATAGCATGAATAAGAGAAGTTCTAATAGCAGGTGTCAAGGAGTGAATGTTTTGTAGTTTGATTGAGACAATGTTTGAAGCTTGTGGCTTTGAATGAATTAGAGGAGCTGTACTCATTGAATTGACAAGTGCAGTCTCTTTCATTGAATGAACGTGTGCAGTTTGATTCACTGAATAAGTGTGTTAAGTTTGTTTCATTGTTACGTCTGATTCCTTGGGGCAATCCTTGAAGTTTGATTCAATGAATGCAGTTTGAAATCGTTAAACTTGACATATTCAACGAATGAGAGAAGCTCTACTCATTGAATTAATACGTGCAGTCAGTTTCATTGAATGGATGCGTGCAGTTTGTTTCAGTGAATGAAAGCGTTAGCCTCGAGACATTGAATAAACGAGAAAGGCTGCACTTATTGAATTAAGAAGTGTAGTCAGTTTCATAGAATGAATGCATGCAGTTTCTTTCATTGAATGCATGGCCAAAACTCGATTCATTGGAAATGAATGTTTCTCAGCGAATGAATGATTGCAGTTTGGTTCATTGATTGAAAGAATGCAGTTAAATACATTCCATTAATGAGTGAAGTTTGCATAATTAAATCATTGAATTACATTCGAATCTTTGAGTCAATGATTGAAATATGAAATAATGAATGTGTGTATGCAGGTTGTTTCATTGAATTAAAGAGTTAAGCTCGAGACATTGAATGAAAGAGAAAACCTCTACTCATTGAATCAACAGGTGCAGTTTGCTTCATGCACTAAATGTGTGTAGTTTGTTTGAACGAATCACTGCGCTAAGATTGTGGGTGTCAAGCAATGAGAGTACCTCTACCCATTCTGTTTCATTGTTTCATTGCAGTCTGTTTCATACATGCAGTTTGTTTCATTGTATGAACGCGTGAAGTTTATTCCATTGAATGAATGGCAAATGCTCGATTCATTTGAAACTACTTGCAGTGTTTCTCATCGAATGAATGATTGCAGTTTGATTCATTGATTGAATGAATGCACTTATTTTCACCCCATAAATGAGTGAAGGTCGCATAATTAAATCAATAAATTACAATCGATTCTTTGAATCAAAGATTGAAATATGAAATAATGAACGAGTGAATGTAGGTTGTTTCATTGAAAAAAAGAGTTATGCTCGAGACATTGAATGAAAGAGAAAAACTACACTCGTAGAATGAACACGTGTAGTTTGCTTCTGTATCAATGCGTTAAGCTTGTGGCAGTAAACGAATGAGAGTACGTCTACTCATTGAATTATCATGTGCAGTCTGTTTCATTGAATGAACGAGTGTAGTAATAAAAAGTTTGTTACATTGAAACAAGGAATAAAGGTATGATTCATGGAATCAATAATGGTACTTTGATTCAATGATTCAATGAATGCAGGTTGTTTCATTGAATTAAAGCGTTAAGCTTAACACATTGAAGGAATGAGAGAAGCTCCACTCATTGAAATGACACGTGCAATTTTACTCATGGAGTGAATGTGTGCAGTTCGATTGAGACAGTGCATGAAGCTTGTGGTATTCAATGAATGAGAGTAGCTGTACTCATTGAATTGACAAGTGTAGTCTCTTTGATTGAATGAACTTGTGCAGTTTGATTCATTCAGTAAGTTTCTTTCATAGAAACAATGAATAAGGTTTGATTCATTGAATCAATGTTTGAAGTTTGATTCAATGAATCAATGAATGCAGTTGGTTTCATTGAATCAAAGCGTTAAGCTTGACGCATTGAACGAAGCTCCACTCATTGATTTAAGACGTGCAATCAGTATCATTGAATGAATGCGTGTAGTTGTTTCATTGAATGCACATGCGCAGTAGGATTCAGTATATAACTGAGTTACGTTTGTTCCATTGCAACAAGGAATAAGGTTTGATGCATTGAATCAATGATTGTAGTTTGATTCAATGATTGAATGAATGCAGTAGAATGAAAGCGTTGAACTTGACACATAGCATGAATAAGAGAAGTTCTAATAGCAGGTGTCAAGGAGTGAATGTTTTGTAGTTTGATTGAGACAATGTTTGAAGCTTGTGGCTTTGAATGAATTAGAGGAGCTGTACTCATTGAATTGACAAGTGCAGTCTCTTTCATTGAATGAACGTGTGCAGTTTGATTCACTGAATAAGTGTGTAAGTTTGTTTCATTGTTACGTCTGATTCCTTGGGGCAATCCTTGAAGTTTGATTCAATGAATGCAGTTTGAAATCGTTAAACTTGACATATTCAACGAATGAGAGAAGCTCTACTCATTGAATTAATACGTGCAGTCAGTTTCATTGAATGGATGCGTGCAGTTTGTTTCAGTGAATGAAAGCGTTAGCCTCGAGACATTGAATAAACGAGAAAGGCTGCACTTATTGAATTAAGAAGTGTAGTCAGTTTCATAGAATGAATGCATGCAGTTTCTTTCATTGAATGCATGGCCAAAACTCGATTCATTGGAAATGAATGTTTCTCAGCGAATGAATGATTGCAGTTTGGTTCATTGATTGAAAGAATGCAGTTAAATACATTCCATTAATGAGTGAAGTTTGCATAATTAAATCATTGAATTACATTCGAATCTTTGAGTCAATGATTGAAATATGAAATAATGAATGTGTGTATGCAGGTTGTTTCATTGAATTAAAGAGTTAAGCTCGAGACATTGAATGAAAGAGAAAACCTCTACTCATTGAATCAACAGTGCAGTTTGCTTCATGCACTAAATGTGTGTAGTTTGTTTGAACGAATCACTGCGCTAAGATTGTGGGTGTCAAGCAATGAGAGTACCTCTACCCATTCTGTTTCATTGTTTCATTGCAGTCTGTTTCATACATGCAGTTTGTTTCATTGTATGAACGCGTGAAGTTTATTCCATTGAATGAATGGCAAATGCTCGATTCATTTGAAACTACTTGCAGTGTTTCTCATCGAATGAATGATTGCAGTTTGATTCATTGATTGAATGAATGCACTTATTTTCACCCCATAAATGAGTGAAGGTCGCATAATTAAATCAATAAATTACAATCGATTCTTTGAATCAAAGATTGAAATATGAAATAATGAACGAGTGAATGTAGGTTGTTTCATTGAAAAAAAGAGTTATGCTCGAGACATTGAATGAAAGAGAAAAACTACACTCGTAGAATGAACACGTGTAGTTTGCTTCTTTGTATCAATGCGTTAAGCTTGTGGCAGTAAACGAATGAGAGTACGTCTACTCATTGAATTATCATGTGCAGTCTGTTTCATTGAATGAACGAGTGTAGTAATAAAAAGTTTGTTACATTGAAACAAGGAATAAAGGTATGATTCATGGAATCAATAATGGTACTTTGATTCAATGATTCAATGAATGCAGGTTGTTTCATTGAATTAAAGCGTTAAGCTAACACATTGAAGGAATGAGAGAAGCTCCACTCATTGAAATGACACGTGCAATTTTACTCATGGAGTGAATGTGTGCAGTTCGATTGAGACAGTGCATGAAGCTTGTGGTATTCAATGAATGAGAGTAGCTGTACTCATTGAATTGACAAGTGTAGTCTCTTTGATTGAATGAACTTGTGCAGTTTGATTCATTCAGTAAGTTTCTTTCATAGAAACAATGAATAAGGTTTGATTCATTGAATCAATGTTTGAAGTTTGATTCAATGAATCAATGAATGCAGTTGGTTCATTGAATCAAAGCGTTAAGCTTGACGCATTGAACGAAGCTCCACTCATTGATTTAAGACGTGCAATCAGTATCATTGAATGAATGCGTGTAGTTGTTTCATTGAATGCACATGCGCAGTAGGATTCAGTATATAACTGAGTTACGTTTGTTCCATTGCAACAAGGAATAAGGTTTGATGCATTGAATCAATGATTGTAGTTTGATTCAATGATTGAATGAATGCAGTAGAATGAAAGCGTTGAACTTGACACATAGCATGAATAAGAGAAGTTCTAATAGCAGGTGTCAAGGAGTGAATGTTTTGTAGTTTGATTGAGACAATGTTTGAAGCTTGTGGCTTTGAATGAATTAGAGGAGCTGTACTCATTGAATTGACAAGTGCAGTCTCTTTCATTGAATGAACGTGTGCAGTTTGATTCACTGAATAAGTGTGTTAAGTTTGTTTCATTGTTACGTCTGATTCCTTGGGGCAATCCTTGAAGTTTGATTCAATGAATGCAGTTTGAAATCGTTAAACTTGACATATTCAACGAATGAGAGAAGCTCTACTCATTGAATTAATACGTGCAGTCAGTTTCATTGAATGGATGCGTGCAGTTTGTTTCAGTGAATGAAAGCGTTAGCCTCGAGACATTGAATAAACGAGAAAGGCTGCACTTATTGAATTAAGAAGTGTAGTCAGTTTCATAGAATGAATGCATGCAGTTTCTTTCATTGAATGCATGGCCAAAACTCGATTCATTGGAAATGAATGTTTCTCAGCGAATGAATGATTGCAGTTTGGTTCATTGATTGAAAGAATGCAGTTAAATACATTCCATTAATGAGTGAAGTTTGCATAATTAAATCATTGAATTACATTCGAATCTTTGAGTCAATGATTGAAATATGAAATAATGAATGTGTGTATGCAGGTTGTTTCATTGAATTAAAGAGTTAAGCTCGAGACATTGAATGAAAGAGAAAACCTCTACTCATTGAATCAACAGGTGCAGTTTGCTTCATGCACTAAATGTGTGTAGTTTGTTTGAACGAATCACTGCGCTAAGATTGTGGGTGTCAAGCAATGAGAGTACCTCTACCCATTCTGTTTCATTGTTTCATTGCAGTCTGTTTCATACATGCAGTTTGTTTCATTGTATGAACGCGTGAAGTTTATTCCATTGAATGAATGGCAAATGCTCGATTCATTTGAAACTACTTGCAGTGTTTCTCATCGAATGAATGATTGCAGTTTGATTCATTGATTGAATGAATGCACTTATTTTCACCCCATAAATGAGTGAAGGTCGCATAATTAAATCAATAAATTACAATCGATTCTTTGAATCAAAGATTGAAATATGAAATAATGAACGAGTGAATGTAGGTTGTTTCATTGAAAAAAAGAGTTATGCTCGAGACATTGAATGAAAGAGAAAAACTACACTCGTAGAATGAACACGTGTAGTTTGCTTCTTTGTATCAATGCGTTAAGCTTGTGGCAGTAAACGAATGAGAGTACGTCTACTCATTGAATTATCATGTGCAGTCTGTTTCATTGAATGAACGAGTGTAGTAATAAAAAGTTTGTTACATTGAAACAAGGAATAAAGGTATGATTCATGGAATCAATAATGGTACTTTGATTCAATGATTCAATGAATGCAGGTTGTTTCATTGAATTAAAGCGTTAAGCTAACACATTGAAGGAATGAGAGAAGCTCCACTCATTGAAATGACACGTGCAATTTTACTCATGGAGTGAATGTGTGCAGTTCGATTGAGACAGTGCATGAAGCTTGTGGTATTCAATGAATGAGAGTAGCTGTACTCATTGAATTGACAAGTGTAGTCTCTTTGATTGAATGAACTTGTGCAGTTTGATTCATTCAGTAAGTTTCTTTCATAGAAACAATGAATAAGGTTTGATTCATTGAATCAATGTTTGAAGTTTGATTCAATGAATCAATGAATGCAGTTGGTTTCATTGAATCAAAGCGTTAAGCTTGACGCATTGAACGAAGCTCCACTCATTGATTTAAGACGTGCAATCAGTATCATTGAATGAATGCGTGTAGTTGTTTCATTGAATGCACATGCGCAGTAGGATTCAGTATATAACTGAGTTACGTTTGTTCCATTGCAACAAGGAATAAGGTTTGATGCATTGAATCAATATTGTAGTTTGATTCAATGAATCAATGAATGCAGTTTGTTCATTGAATGAAAAGCAAGTTGAGCATGAGACACATTGAATGAATGAGAAGTTTTAATTGAATGAGTAACCTGAAGCTGTGTCATTGAATTAGCAAATGCGTGCAGTTCTTTTCATTGAATGAAAGAAAAAGCTCGATTCATAGGAAAAGTTTTTCAAGTGCTTCTCATCGAATGAACATGTTTGGAGCTTTGATGTCTTTGATGAATGAATGCAGTTAAAATCACTCCAATATAAATGAATTCGTTTAATTAAAGAGAAAAGCTCTAAGAATTGAATAAACGAGCAGTTAGCTTCATTCAAATGTGTGCAGTTGTTTGATTGATCAATGCGCTAAACTGTGGCATCAACCAATGAGAGTACCTCTACTTATCGAATGATCATGCAGTAGGATTCATTGAACAAGTGAATTACATTTGTTCCATTAAACACTGAATAAGGTTTTATTCATTGAATCAATGATTGTAGTTTGATCAATGATTCAATGAATTCAGATTTTTCATTGAATGAAAGGATTAACTTGACACATTGCATGAATAAGTGAAGTTCTAATAGCATGGTGCAAGCTTGGTTCAATGAGTGAAAGTGTTGTAGTTTGATTGAGACAATGTTTGAAGGTTTTGGCTTTGAATGAATGAAGGAGCTGTACTCATTGAATTGAAAAGTGCAGTCTCTTTCATTGAATGAACGTGCAGTTTGATTCATGAATAAGTGTGTTAAGTTTGTTTCATTGAAACAATGAATTCATGAAACGTTTGATTCCTGGGGCAATCCTTGAAGTTTGATTCAATGAATGCAGTTTGAAATCGTTAAACTTGACATATTCAACGAATGAGAGAAGCTCTACTCATTGAATTAATACGTGCAATCAGTTTCATTGAATGGATGCGTGCAGTTGTTTCATGAATGAAAGCGTTAACCTGACATTGAATAAACGAGAAAGGCTGCACTTATTGAATTAAGAAGTGTAAGTCTTGTTTCATTGAATGAATGGTGCCAAAACTCGATTCATTGGAAATGAATGTTTCTCAGCGAATGAATGATTGCAGTTTGGTTCATTGATTGAAAGAATGCAGTTAAATACATTCCATTAATGAGTGAAGTTTGCATAATAAATCATTGAATTAATTCGAATCTTTGAGTCAATGATTGAAATATGAAATAATGAATGTGTGAATGCAGGTGTTTTCATTGAATTAAAGAGTTAAGCTCGAGACATTGAATGAAAGAGAAAACTCTACTCATTGAATCAACAGTTGCAGTTTGCTTCATGCACTAAATGTGTGTAGTTTGTTTGAACGAATCACTGCGCTAAGATTTTGTGGTGTCAACCAATGAGAGTACCTCTACCATTCTGTTTCATTTTTCATTGCAGTCTGTTTCATTAATATGCAGTTTGTTTCATTGTATGAACGCGTGAAGTTTTATTGAATGAATGGCAAATGCTCGATTCATTTGAAACTACTTTGCAGTGTTTCTCATCGAATGAATGATTGCAGTTTGATTCATTGATTGAATGAATGCATTATTTTCACCCCATAAATGAGTGAAGGTCGCATAATTAAATCATAAATTACAATCGATTCTTTGAATCAATGATTGAAATATGAAATAATGAACGAGTGAATGCAGGTTGTTTCATTGAAAAAAAGAGTTATGCTCGAGACATTGAATGAAAGAGAAAAACTCACTCGTAGAATGAACACGTGTAGTTTGCTTCATGGACAAAACGTGTGAAGTTGCTTCTTGTGTATCAATGCGTTAAGCTTTGGCAATAAACAATGAAAGTTGTCTCCCATTGAATTATCATGTGCAGTCTCTGTTTCATTGAATG
Source organism: Hemiscyllium ocellatum (assembly GCF_020745735.1). NCBI lineage: Eukaryota > Metazoa > Chordata > Chondrichthyes > Orectolobiformes > Hemiscylliidae > Hemiscyllium > Hemiscyllium ocellatum. The sequence continues at coordinate 80,364 of NW_026867840.1, forward strand.
AACGAGTGTAGTAATAAAAAAGTTTGCTACATTGAAACAAGAATAAAATGTATGATTCATTGAATCAATAATGGTACTTTGATTCAATGATTCAATGAATGCAGTTGTTTCATTGAATTAAAGCGTTAAGCTTAACACATTGAAGGAATAGAGAAGAACTCCACTCATTGAATTGAACACGTGCAGTTTTGCAGTTCGATTGAGACAGTGCATGAAGCTTGTGGTATTCAATGAATGAGAGTAGCTGTACTCATTGAATTGACAAGTGTAGTCTCTTTGATTGAATGAACTTGTGCAGTTTGATTCATTCAGTAAGTTTCTTTCATAAATCAATGTTTGAGTTTGATTCAATGGATCAATGAATGCAGTTGTTTTCATTGAATCAAAGCGTTAAGCTTGACACATTGAAGGAATGTCCACTCATTGATTTAAACGTGCAATCAGTATCATTGATTGAAGCTTGTTTCATTGGATGAATGCATTGTTCTTGTACCTTTGAATGATGCCTGAGATCTACACTTTAATATACAGACGTGTAGTCTGTTTCATTGAATGAACAAGTGCAGTAGGATTCAGTATATAACTGATTACGTTTGTTCCATTGCAATAAGGAATAAGGTTTGAATGCATTGAATCAATGATTGTAATTTGATTCAATGAATCAATGAAGCAGTTGTTTCATTGAATGCAAGAAAGTTGAGCTTGACACATTGAATGAATGAGAGAAGCTCTACTCATTGAATGAAGACGTGCAGTCTGTTTCATTGAATGAATGTGTGCAGTTGATTCATTGAATGAAGAAAAAGCTGATTCAAGGAATAGTTTCTTTGAGTCCTTCTCAATGGAGTTTGATTAATCATTTAAAGTTTAAATCACTGATAAATGAGTGAAGTTCGATAATAAAAAGAAAAGCTCTAAGAATGAATTAACACGCTCAGTTAGCTTCATTGAAAATTTGCGTAGTTTGTTTGATTGAATCATGCGTTAAACTTGTGCATTCAACGAATGAATGCCTCTACTCATTGAATTACATGTGCAGTCTGTTTCATTGAGTGCAAGTAGGTTTCAGTGAATAAGTGTTACCTTTTGTTCATTGAAACAAGGAATAAGGTTTGATTCTTGAATCAATGATGTAGTTTGATTCAATGATTCAATGAATGCATTTTTCATTGAATGAAAGCGTTGGACCTTTACACATTGCAAGAATAAGAGAGGTTCTAATAAGCAGTTGCAGCTTGGATCAAGAGTGAATGTTTGTATGTTTTGATTGAATGACAATGTTTTGAAATGATGCTATGAATGAATGAAGAAGCTGTACTCATTGAATTGACAAGTGCAGTCTCTTCATTGAATGATACGTGTGCAGTTTGAAACATTGAATAAGATGTGTTGTTTGTTTCATTGAATCAAAGATTGCAGATTGATTCATTGGGGCAATCATTGAAGTTTGATTCAATGAATGCAGTTTGAAATCGTTAAACTTGACATATTCAACGAATGAGAGTAAGCTCTACCCATTGAATTAATACGAGCAGTCTGTTCATTGAATATGCATTGCAGTTTGTTTCATTGTATGAACGCGTGAAGTTTATTCCATTGAATGAATGGCAAATGCTCGATTCATTTGAAACTACTTGCAGTGTTTCTCATCGAATGAATGATTGCAGTTTGATTCATTGATTGAATGAATGCACTTATTTTCACCCCATAAATGAGTGAAGGTCGCATAATTAAATCAATAAATTACAATCGATTCTTTGAATCAAAGATTGAAATATGAAATAATGAACGAGTGAATGTAGGTTGTTTCATTGAAAAAAAGAGTTATGCTCGAGACATTGAATGAAAGAGAAAAACTTACACTCGTAGAATGAACACGTGTAGTTTGCTTCTTTGTATCAATGCGTATAAGCTTGCTTGTGGCAGTAAACGAATGAGAGTACGTCTACTCATTGAATTATCATGTGCAGTCTGTTTCATTGAATGAACGAGTGTTTGTTACATTGAAACAAGGAATAAAGGTATGATTCATGGAATCAATAATGGTACTTTGATTCAATGATTCAATGAATGCAGGTTGTTTCATTGAATTAAAGCGTTAAGCTTAACACATTGAAGGAATGAGAGAAGCTCCACTCATTGAAATGACACGTGCAATTTTACTCATGGAGTGAATGTGTGCAGTTCGATTGAGACAGTGCATGAAGCTTGTGGTATTCAATGAATGAGAGTAGCTGTACTCATTGAATTGACAAGTGTAGTCTCTTTGATTGAATGAACTTGTGCAGTTTGATTCATTCAGTAAGTTTCTTTCATAGAAACAATGAATAAGGTTTGATTCATTGAATCAATGTTTGAAGTTTGATTCAATGAATCAATGAATGCAGTTGGTTTCATTGAATCAAAGCGTTAAGCTTGACGCATTGAACGAAGCTCCACTCATTGATTTAAGACGTGCAATCAGTATCATTGAATGAATGCGTAGTTGTTTCATTGAATGCACATGCGCAGTAGGATTCAGTATATAACTGAGTTACGTTTGTTCCATTGCAACAAGGAATAAGGTTTGATGCATTGAATCAATGATTGTAGTTTGATTCAATGATTGAATGAATGCAGTAGAATGAAAGCGTTGAACTTGACACATAGCATGAATAAGAGAAGTTCTAATAGCAGGTGTCAAGGAGTGAATGTTTTGTAGTTTGATTGAGACAATGTTTGAAGCTTGTGGCTTTGAATGAATTAGAGGAGCTGTACTCATTGAATTGACAAGTGCAGTCTCTTTCATTGAATGAACGTGTGCAGTTTGATTCACTGAATAAGTGTGTTAAGTTTGTTTCATTGTTACGTCTGATTCCTTGGGGCAATCCTTGAAGTTTGATTCAATGAATGCAGTTTGAAATCGTTAAACTTGACATATTCAACGAATGAGAGAAGCTCTACTCATTGAATTAATACGTGCAGTCAGTTTCATTGAATGGATGCGTGCAGTTTGTTTCAGTGAATGAAAGCGTTAGCCTCGAGACATTGAATAAACGAGAAAGGCTGCACTTATTGAATTAAGAAGTGTAGTCAGTTTCATAGAATGAATGCATGCAGTTTCTTTCATTGAATGCATGGCCAAAACTCGATTCATTGGAAATGAATGTTTCTCAGCGAATGAATGATTGCAGTTTGGTTCATTGATTGAAAGAATGCAGTTAAATACATTCCATTAATGAGTGAAGTTTGCATAATTAAATCATTGAATTACATTCGAATCTTTGAGTCAATGATTGAAATATGAAATAATGAATGTGTGTATGCAGGTTTTTTCATTGAATTAAAGAGTTAAGCTCGAGACATTGAATGAAAGAGAAAACCTCTACTCATTGAATCAACAGGTGCAGTTTGCTTCATGCACTAAATGTGTGTAGTTTGTTTGAACGAATCACTGCGCTAAGATTGTGGGTGTCAAGCAATGAGAGTACCTCTACCCATTCTGTTTCATTGTTTCATTGCAGTCTGTTTCATACATGCAGTTTGTTTCATTGTATGAACGCGTGAAGTTTATTCCATTGAATGAATGGCAAATGCTCGATTCATTTGAAACTACTTGCAGTGTTTCTCATCGAATGAATGATTGCAGTTTGATTCATTGATTGAATGAATGCACTTATTTTCACCCCATAAATGAGTGAAGGTCGCATAATTAAATCAATAAATTACAATCGATTCTTTGAATCAAAGATTGAAATATGAAATAATGAACGAGTGAATGTAGGTTGTTTCATTGAAAAAAGAGTTATGCTCGAGACATTGAATGAAAGAGAAAAACTACACTCGTAGAATGAACACGTGTAGTTTGCTTCTTTGTATCAATGCGTTAAGCTTGTGGCAGTAAACGAATGAGAGTACGTCTACTCATTGAATTATCATGTGCAGTCTGTTTCATTGAATGAACGAGTGTAGTAATAAAAAGTTTGTTACATTGAAACAAGGAATAAAGGTATGATTCATGGAATCAATAATGGTACTTTGATTCAATGATTCAATGAATGCAGGTTGTTTCATTGAATTAAAGCGTTAAGCTTAACACATTGAAGGAATGAGAGAAGCTCCACTCATTGAAATGACACGTGCAATTTTACTCATGGAGTGAATGTGTGCAGTTCGATTGAGACAGTGCATGAAGCTTGTGGTATTCAATGAATGAGAGTAGCTGTACTCATTGAATTGACAAGTGTAGTCTCTTTGATTGAATGAACTTGTGCAGTTTGATTCATTCAGTAAGTTTCTTCTTTCATAGAAACAATGAATAAGGTTTGATTCATTGAATCAATGTTTGAAGTTTGATTCAATGAATCAATGAATGCAGTTGGTTTCATTGAATCAAAGCGTTAAGCTTGACGCATTGAACGAAGCTCCACTCATTGATTTAAGACGTGCAATCAGTATCATTGAATGAATGCGTGTAGTTGTTTCATTGAATGCACATGCGCAGTAGGATTCAGTATATAACTGAGTTACGTTTGTTCCATTGCAACAAGGAATAAGGTTTGATGCATTGAATCAATGATTGTAGTTTGATTCAATGATTGAATGAATGCAGTAGAATGAAAGCGTTGAACTTGACACATAGCATGAATAAGAGAAGTTCTAATAGCAGGTGTCAAGGAGTGAATGTTTTGTAGTTTGATTGAGACAATGTTTGAAGCTTGTGGCTTTGAATGAATTAGAGGAGCTGTACTCATTGAATTGACAAGTGCAGTCTCTTTCATTGAATGAACGTGTGCAGTTTGATTCACTGAATAAGTGTGTTAAGTTTGTTTCATTGTTACGTCTGATTCCTTGGGGCAATCCTTGAAGTTTGATTCAATGAATGCAGTTTGAAATCGTTAAACTTGACATATTCAACGAATGAGAGAAGCTCTACTCATTGAATTAATACGTGCAGTCAGTTTCATTGAATGGATGCGTGCAGTTTGTTTCAGTGAATGAAAGCGTTAGCCTCGAGACATTGAATAAACGAGAAAGGCTGCACTTATTGAATTAAGAAGTGTAGTCAGTTTCATAGAATGAATGCATGCAGTTTCTTTCATTGAATGCATGGCCAAAACTCGATTCATTGGAAATGAATGTTTCTCAGCGAATGAATGATTGCAGTTTGGTTCATTGATTGAAAGAATGCAGTTAAATACATTCCATTAATGAGTGAAGTTTGCATAATTAAATCATTGAATTACATTCGAATCTTTGAGTCAATGATTGAAATATGAAATAATGAATGTGTGTATGCAGGTTGTTTCATTGAATTAAAGAGTTAAGCTCGAGACATTGAATGAAAGAGAAAACCTCTACTCATTGAATCAACAGGTTGCAGTTTGCTTCATGCACTAAATGTGTGTAGTTTGTTTGAACGAATCACTGCGCTAAGTTGTGGGTGTCAAGCAATGAGAGTACCTCTACCCATTCTGTTTCATTGTTTCATTGCAGTCTGTTTCATACATGCAGTTTGTTTCATTGTATGAACGCGTGAAGTTTATTCCATTGAATGAATGGCAAATGCTCGATTCATTTGAAACTACTTGCAGTGTTTCTCATCGAATGAATGATTGCAGTTTGATTCATTGATTGAATGAATGCACTTATTTTCACCCCATAAATGAGTGAAGGTCGCATAATTAAATCAATAAATTACAATCGATTCTTTGAATCAAAGATTGAAATATGAAATAATGAACGAGTGAATGTAGGTTGTTTCATTGAAAAAAAGAGTTATGCTCGAGACATTGAATGAAAGAGAAAAACTACACTCGTAGAATGAACACGTGTAGTTTGCTTCTTTGTATCAATGCGTTAAGCTTGTGGCAGTAAACGAATGAGAGTACGTCTACTCATTGAATTATCATGTGCAGTCTGTTTCATTGAATGAACGAGTGTAGTAATAAAAAGTTTGTTACATTGAAACAAGGAATAAAGGTATGATTCATGGAATCAATAATGGTACTTTGATTCAATGATTCAATGAATGCAGGTTGTTTCATTGAATTAAAGCGTTAAGCTTATAACACATTGAAGGAATGAGAGAAGCTCCACTCATTGAAATGACACGTGCAATTTTACTCATGGAGTGAATGTGTGCAGTTCGATTGAGACAGTGCATGAAGCTTGTGGTATTCAATGAATGAGAGTAGCTGTACTCATTGAATTGACAAGTGTAGTCTCTTTGATTGAATGAACTTGTGCAGTTTGATTCATTCAGTAAGTTTCTTTCATAGAAACAATGAATAAGGTTTGATTCATTGAATCAATGTTTGAAGTTTGATTCAATGAATCAATGAATGCAGTTGGTTTCATTGAATCAAAGCGTTAAGCTTGACGCATTGAACGAAGCTCCACTCATTGATTTAAGACGTGCAATCAGTATCATTGAATGAATGCGTGTAGTTGTTTCATTGAATGCACATGCGCAGTAGGATTAGTATAAACTGAGTTACGTTTGTTCCATTGCAACAAGGAATAAGGTTTGATGCATTGAATCAATGATTGTAGTTTGATTCAATGATTGAATGAATGCAGTAGAATGAAAGCGTTGAACTTGACACATAGCATGAATAAGAGAAGTTCTAATAGCAGTGTCAAGGAGTGAATGTTTTGTAGTTTGATTGAGACAATGTTTGAAGCTTGTGGCTTTGAATGAATTAGAGGAGCTGTACTCATTGAATTGACAAGTGCAGTCTCTTTCATTGAATGAACGTGTGCAGTTTGATTCACTGAATAAGTGTGTTAAGTTTGTTTCATTGAAACGTTCATGATTGATTCCTTGGGCAATCCTTGAAGTTTGATTCAATGAATGCAGTTTGAAATCGTTAAACTTGACATATTCAACGAATGAGAGAAGCTCTACTCATTGAATTAATACGTGCAGTCAGTTTCATTGAATGGATGCGTGCAGTTTGTTTCAGTGAATGAAAGCGTTAGCCTCGAGACATTGAATAAACGAGAAAGGCTGCACTTATTGAATTAAGAAGTGTAGTCAGTTTCATAGAATGAATGCATGCATTTCTTTCATTGAATGCATGGCCAAAACTCGATTCATTGGAAATGAATGTTTCTCAGCGAATGAATGATTGCAGTTTGGTTCATTGATTGAAAAATGCAGTTAAATACATGCCATTAATGAGTGAAGTTTGCATAATTAAATCATTGAATTACATTCGAATCTTTGAGTCAATGATTGAAATATGAAATAATGAATGTGTGTATGCAGGTTGTTTCATTGAATTAAAGAGTTAAGCTCGAGACATTGAATGAAAGAGAAAACCTCTACTCATTGAATCAACAGGTGCAGTTTGCTTCATGCACTAAATGTGTGTAGTTTGTTTGAACGAATCACTGCGCTAAGTTGTGGGTGTCAAGCAATGAGAGTACCTCTACCCATTCTGTTTCATTGTTTCATTGCAGTCTGTTTCATACATGCAGTTTGTTTCATTGTATGAACGCGTGAAGTTTATTCCATTGAATGAATGGCAAATGCTCGATTCATTTGAAACTACTTGCAGTGTTTCTCATCGAATGAATGATTGCAGTTTGATTCATTGATTGAATGAATGCACTTATTTTCACCCATAAATGAGTGAAGGTCGCATAATTAAATCAATAAATTACAATCGATTCTTTGAATCAAAGATTGAAATATGAAATAATGAACGAGTGAATGTAGGTTGTTTCATTGAAAAAAAGAGTTATGCTCGAGACATTGAATGAAAGAGAAAAACTACACTCGTAGAATGAACACGTGTAGTTTGCTTCTTTGTATCAATGCGTTAAGCTTGTGGCAGTAAACGAATGAGAGTACGTCTACTCATTGAATTATCATGTGCAGTCTGTTTCATTGAATGAACGAGTGTAGTAATAAAAAGTTTGTTACATTGAAACAAGGAATAAAGGTATGATTCATGGAATCAATAATGGTACTTTGATTCAATGATTCAATGAATGCAGGTTGTTTCATTGAATTAAAGCGTTAAGCTTAACACATTGAAGGAATGAGAGAAGCTCCACTCATTGAAATGACACGTGCAATTTTACTCATGGAGTGAATGTGTGCAGTTCGATTGAGACAGTGCATGAAGCTTGTGGTATTCAATGAATGAGAGTAGCTGTACTCATTGAATTGACAAGTGTAGTCTCTTTGATTGAATGAACTTGTGCAGTTTGATTCATTCAGTAAGTTTCTTTCATAGAAACAATGAATAAGGTTTGATTCATTGAATCAATGTTTGAAGTTTGATTCAATGAATCAATGAATGCAGTTGGTTTCATTGAATCAAAGCGTTAAGCTTGACGCATTGAACGAAGCTCCACTCATTGATTTAAGACGTGCAATCAGTATCATTGAATGAATGCGTGTAGTTGTTTCATTGAATGCACATGCGCAGTAGGATTCAGTATATAACTGAGTTACGTTTGTTCCATTGCAACAAGGAATAAGGTTTGATGCATTGAATCAATGATTGTAGTTTGATTCAATGATTGAATGAATGCAGTAGAATGAAAGCGTTGAACTTGACACATAGCATGAATAAGAGAAGTTCTAATAGCAGGTGTCAAGGAGTGAATGTTTTGTAGTTTGATTGAGACAATGTTTGAAGCTTGTGGCTTTGAATGAATTAGAGGAGCTGTACTCATTGAATTGACAAGTGCAGTCTCTTTCATTGAATGAACGTGTGCAGTTTGATTCACTGAATAAGTGTGTTAAGTTTGTTTCATTGTTACGTCTGATTCCTTGGGGCAATCCTTGAAGTTTGATTCAATGAATGCAGTTTGAAATCGTTAAACTTGACATATTCAACGAATGAGAGAAGCTCTACTCATTGAATTAATACGTGCAGTCAGTTTCATTGAATGGATGCGTGCAGTTTGTTTCAGTGAATGAAAGCGTTAGCCTCGAGACATTGAATAAACGAGAAAGGCTTTTATTGAATTAAGAAGTGTAGTCAGTTTCATAGAATGAATGCATGCAGTTTCTTTCATTGAATGCATGGCCAAAACTCGATTCATTGGAAATGAATGTTTCTCAGCGAATGAATGATTGCAGTTTGGTTCATTGATTGAAAGAATGCAGTTAAATACATTCCATTAATGAGTGAAGTTTGCATAATTAAATCATTGAATTACATTCGAATCTTTGAGTCAATGATTGAAATATGAAATAATGAATGTGTGTATGCAGGTTGTTTCATTGAATTAAAGAGTTAAGCTCGAGACATTGAATGAAAGAGAAAACCTCTACTCATTGAATCAACAGGTGCAGTTTGCTTCATGCACTAAATGTGTGTAGTTTGTTTGAACGAATCACTGCGCTAAGATTTGTGGGTGTCAAGCAATGAGAGTACCTCTACCCATTCTGTTTCATTGTTTCATTGCAGTCTGTTTCATACATGCAGTTTGTTTCATTGTATGAACGCGTGAAGTTTATTCCATTGAATGAATGGCAAATGCTCGATTCATTTGAAACTACTTGCAGTGTTTCTCATCGAATGAATGATTGCAGTTTGATTCATTGATTGAATGAATGCACTTATTTTCACCCCATAAATGAGTGAAGGTCGCATAATTAAATCAATAAATTACAATCGATTCTTTGAATCAAAGATTGAAATATGAAATAATGAACGAGTGAATGTAGGTTGTTTCATTGAAAAAAAGAGTTATGCTCGAGACATTGAATGAAAGAGAAAAACTACACTCGTAGAATGAACACGTGTAGTTTGCTTCTTTGTATCAATGCGTTAAGCTTGTGGCAGTAAACGAATGAGAGTACGTCTACTCATTGAATTATCATGTGCAGTCTGTTTCATTGAATGAACGAGTGTAGTAATAAAAGTTTGTTACATTGAAACAAGGAATAAAGGTATGATTCATGGAATCAATAATGGTACTTTGATTCAATGATTCAATGAATGCAGGTTGTTTCATTGAATTAAAGCGTTAAGCATAACACATTGAAGGAATGAGAGAAGCTCCACTCATTGAAATGACACGTGCAATTTTACTCATGGAGTGAATGTGTGCAGTTCGATTGAGACAGTGCATGAAGCTTGTGGTATTCAATGAATGAGAGTAGCTGTACTCATTGAATTGACAAGTGTAGTCTCTTTGATTGAATGAACTTGTGCAGTTTGATTCATTCAGTAAGTTTCTTTCATAGAAACAATGAATAAGGTTTGATTCATTGAATCAATGTTTGAAGTTTGATTCAATGAATCAATGAATGCAGTTGGTTTCATTGAATCAAAGCGTTAAGCTTGACGCATTGAACGAAGCTCCACTCATTGATTTAAGACGTGCAATCAGTATCATTGAATGAATGCGTGTAGTTGTTTCATTGAATGCACATGCGCAGTAGGATTCAGTATATAACTGAGTTACGTTTGTTCCATTGCAACAAGGAATAAGGTTTGATGCATTGAATCAATGATTGTAGTTTGATTCAATGATTGAATGAATGCAGTAGAATGAAAGCGTTGAACTTGACACATAGCATGAATAAGAGAAGTTCTAATAGCAGGTGTCAAGGAGTGAATGTTTTGTAGTTTGATTGAGACAATGTTTGAAGCTTGTGGCTTTGAATGAATTAGAGGAGCTGTACTCATTGAATTGACAAGTGCAGTCTCTTTCATTGAATGAACGTGTGCAGTTTGATTCACTGAATAAGTGTGTTAAGTTTGTTTCATTGTTACGTCTGATTCCTTGGGGCAATCCTTGAAGTTTGATTCAATGAATGCAGTTTGAAATCGTTAAACTTGACATATTCAACGAATGAGAGAAGCTCTACTCATTGAATTAATACGTGCAGTCAGTTTCATTGAATGGATGCGTGCAGTTTGTTTCAGTGAATGAAAGCGTTAGCCTCGAGACATTGAATAAACGAGAAAGGCTGCACTTATTGAATTAAGAAGTGTAGTCAGTTTCATAGAATGAATGCATGCAGTTTCTTTCATTGAATGCATGGCCAAAACTCGATTCATTGGAAATGAATGTTTCTCAGCGAATGAATGATTGCAGTTTGGTTCATTGATTGAAAGAATGCAGTTAAATACATTCCATTAATGAGTGAAGTTTGCATAATTAAATCATTGAATTACATTCGAATCTTTGAGTCAATGATTGAAATATGAAATAATGAATGTGTGTATGCAGGTTGTTTCATTGAATTAAAGAGTTAAGCTCGAGACATTGAATGAAAGAGAAAACCTCTACTCATTGAATCAACAGGTGCAGTTTGCTTCATGCACTAAATGTGTGTAGTTTGTTTGAACGAATCACTGCGCTAAGATTGTGTGGTGTCAAGCAATGAGAGTACCTCTACCCATTCTGTTTCATTGTTTCATTGCAGTCTGTTTCATACATGCAGTTTGTTTCATTGTATGAACGCGTGAAGTTTATTCCATTGAATGAATGGCAAATGCTCGATTCATTTGAAACTACTTGCAGTGTTTCTCATCGAATGAATGATTGCAGTTTGATTCATTGATTGAATGAATGCACTTATTTTCACCCCATAAATGAGTGAAGGTCGCATAATTAAATCAATAAATTACAATCGATTCTTTGAATCAAAGATTGAAATATGAAATAATGAACGAGTGAATGTAGGTTGTTTCATTGAAAAAAAGAGTTATGCTCGAGACATTGAATGAAAGAGAAAAACTACACTCGTAGAATGAACACGTGTAGTTTGCTTCTTTGTATCAATGCGTTAAGCTTGTGGCAGTAAACGAATGAGAGTACGTCTACTCATTGAATTATCATGTGCAGTCTGTTTCATTGAATGAACGAGTGTAGTAATAAAAAAGTTGTTACATTGAAACAAGGAATAAAGGTATGATTCATGGAATCAATAATGGTACTTTGATTCAATGATTCAATGAATGCAGGTTGTTTCATTGAATTAAAGCGTTAAGCTTAACACATTGAAGGAATGAGAGAAGCTCCACTCATTGAAATGACACGTGCAATTTTACTCATGGAGTGAATGTGTGCAGTTCGATTGAGACAGTGCATGAAGCTTGTGGTATCAATGAATGAGAGTAGCTGTACTCATTGAATTGACAAGTGTAGTCTCTTTGATTGAATGAACTTGTGCAGTTTGATTCATTCAGTAAGTTTCTTTCATAGAAACAATGAATAAGGTTTGATTCATTGAATCAATGTTTGAAGTTTGATTCAATGAATCAATGAATGCAGTTGGTTCATTGAATCAAAGCGTTAAGCTTGACGCATTGAACGAAGCTCCACTCATTGATTTAAGACGTGCAATCAGTATCATTGAATGAATGCGTGTAGTTGTTTCATTGAATGCACATGCGCAGTAGGATTCAGTATATAACTGAGTTACGTTTGTTCCATTGCAACAAGGAATAAGGTTTGATGCATTGAATCAATGATTGTAGTTTGATTCAATGATTGAATGAATGCAGTAGAATGAAAGCGTTGAACTTGACACATAGCATGAATAAGAGAAGTTCTAATAGCAGGTGTCAAGGAGTGAATGTTTTGTAGTTTGATTGAGACAATGTTTGAAGCTTGTGGCTTTGAATGAATTAGAGGAGCTTACTCATTGAATTGACAAGTGCAGTCTCTTTCATTGAATGAACGTGTGCAGTTTGATTCACTGAATAAGTGTTAAGTTTGTTTCATTGTTACGTCTGATTCCTTGGGGCAATCCTTGAAGTTTGATTCAATGAATGCAGTTTGAAATCGTTAAACTTGACATATTCAACGAATGAGAGAAGCTCTACTCATTGAATTAATACGTGCAGTCAGTTTCATTGAATGGATGCGTGCAGTTTGTTTCAGTGAATGAAAGCGTTAGCCTCGAGACATTGAATAAACGAGAAAGGCTGCACTTATTGAATTAAGAAGTGTAGTCAGTTTCATAGAATGAATGCATGCAGTTTCTTTCATTGAATGCATGGCCAAAACTCGATTCATTGGAAATGAATGTTTCTCAGCGAATGAATGATTGCAGTTTGGTTCATTGATTGAAAGAATGCAGTTAAATACATTCCATTAATGAGTGAAGTTTGCATAATTAAATCATTGAATTACATTCGAATCTTTGAGTCAATGATTGAAATATGAAATATGAATGTGTGTATGCAGGTTGTTTCATTGAATTAAAGAGTTAAGCTCGAGACATTGAATGAAAGAGAAAACCTCTACTCATTGAATCAACAGGTGCAGTTTGCTTCATGCACTAATGTGTGTAGTTTGTTTGAACGAATCACTGCGCTAAGTTTGTGGGTGTCAAGCAATGAGAGTACCTCTACCCATTCTGTTTCATTGTTTCATTGCAGTCTGTTTCATACATGCAGTTTGTTTCATTGTATGAACGCGTGAAGTTTATTCCATTGAATGAATGGCAAATGCTCGATTCATTTGAAACTACTTGCAGTGTTTCTCATCGAATGAATGATTGCAGTTTGATTCATTGATTGAATGAATGCACTTATTTTCACCCCATAAATGAGTGAAGGTCGCATAATTAAATCAATAAATTACAATCGATTCTTTGAATCAAAGATTGAAATATGAAATAATGAACGAGTGAATGTAGGTTTTTCATTGAAAAAAAGAGTTATGCTCGAGACATTGAATGAAAGAGAAAAACTACACTCGTAGAATGAACACGTGTAGTTTGCTTCTTTGTATCAATGCGTAAGCTTGTGGCAGTAAACGAATGAGAGTACGTCTACTCATTGAATTATCATGTGCAGTCTGTTTCATTGAATGAACGAGTGTAGTAATAAAAAGTTTGTTACATTGAAACAAGGAATAAAGGTATGATTCATGGAATCAATAATGGTACTTTGATTCAATGATTCAATGAATGCAGGTTGTTTCATTGAATTAAAGCGTTAAGCTTAACACATTGAAGGAATGAGAGAAGCTCCACTCATTGAAATGACACGTGCAATTTACTCATGGAGTGAATGTGTGCAGTTCGATTGAGACAGTGCATGAAGCTTGTGGTATTCAATGAATGAGAGTAGCTGTACTCATTGAATTGACAAGTGTAGTCTCTTTGATTGAATGAACTTGTGCAGTTTGATTCATTCAGTAAGTTTCTTTCATAGAAACAATGAATAAGGTTTGATTCATTGAATCAATGTTTGAAGTTTGATTCAATGAATCAATGAATGCAGTTGGTTTCATTGAATCAAAGCGTTAAGCTTGACGCATTGAACGAAGCTCCACTCATTGATTTAAGACGTGCAATCAGTATCATTGAATGAATGCGTGTAGTTGTTTCATTGAATGCACATGCGCAGTAGGATTCAGTATATAACAGAGTTACGTTTGTTCCATTGCAACAAGGAATAAGGTTTGATGCATTGAATCAATGATTTAGTTTGATTCAATGATTGAATGAATGCAGTAGAATGAAAGCGTTGAACTTGACACATAGCATGAATAAGAGAAGTTCTAATAGCAGGTGTCAAGGAGTGAATGTTTTGTAGTTTGATTGAGACAATGTTTGAAGCTTGTGGCTTTGAATGAATTAGAGGAGCTGTACTCATTGAATTGACAAGTGCAGTCTCTTTCATTGAATGAACGTGTGCAGTTGATTCACTGAATAAGTGTGTTAAGTTTGTTTCATTGTTACGTCTGATTCCTTGGGGCAATCCTTGAAGTTTGATTCAATGAATGCAGTTTGAAATCGTTAAACTTGACATATTCAACGAATGAGAGAAGCTCTACTCATTGAATTAATACGTGCAGTCAGTTTCATTGAATGGATGCGTGCAGTTTGTTTTCAGTGAATGAAAGCGTTAGCCTCGAGACATTGAATAAACGAGAAAGGCTGCACTTATTGAATTAAGAAGTGTAGTCAGTTTCATAGAATGAATGCATGCAGTTTCTTTCATTGAATGCATGGCCAAAACTCGATTCATTGGAAATGAATGTTTCTCAGCGAATGAATGATTGCAGTTTGGTTCATTGATTGAAAGAATGCAGTTAAATACATTCCATTAATGAGTGAAGTTTGCATAATTAAATCATTGAATTACATTCGAATCTTTGAGTCAATGATTGAAATATGAAATAATGAATGTGTGTATGCAGGTTGTTTCATTGAATTAAAGAGTTAAGCTCGAGACATTGAATGAAAGAGAAAACCTCTACTCATTGAATCAACAGGTGCAGTTTGCTTCATGCACTAAATGTGTGTAGTTTGTTTGAACGAATCACTGCGCTAAGATTGTGGGTGTCAAGCAATGAGAGTACCTCTACCCCCATTCTGTTTCATTGTTTCATTGCAGTCTGTTTCATACATGCAGTTTGTTTCATTGTATGAACGCGTGAAGTTTATTCCATTGAATGAATGGCAAATGCTCGATTCATTTGAAACTACTTGCAGTGTTTCTCATCGAATGAATGATTGCAGTTTGATTCATTGATTGAATGAATGCACTTATTTTCACCCCATAAATGAGTGAAGGTCGCATAATTAAATCAATAAATTACAATCGATTCTTTGAATCAAAGATTGAAATATGAAATAATGAACGAGGAATGTAGGTTGTTTCATTGAAAAAAGAGTTATGCTCGAGACATTGAATGAAAGAGAAAAACTACACTCGTAGAATGAACACGTGTAGTTTGCTTCTTTGTATCAATGCGTTAAGCTTGTGGCAGTAAACGAATGAGAGTACGTCTACTCATTGAATTATCATGTGCAGTCTGTTTCATTGAATGAACGAGTGTAGTAATAAAAATTTGTTACATTGAAACAAGGAATAAAGGTATGATTCATGGAATCAATAATGGTACTTTGATTCAATGATTCAATGAATGCAGGTTGTTTCATTGAATTAAAGCGTTAAGCTTAACACATTGAAGGAATGAGAGAAGCTCCACTCATTGAAATGACACGTGCAATTTACTCATGGAGTGAATGTGTGCAGTTCGATTGAGACAGTGCATGAAGCTTGTGGTATTCAATGAATGAGAGTAGCTGTACTCATTGAATTGACAAGTGTAGTCTCTTTGATTGAATGAACTTGTGCAGTTTGATTCATTCAGTAAGTTTCTTTCATAGAAACAATGAATAAGGTTTGATTCATTGAATCAATGTTTGAAGTTTGATTCAATGAATCAATGAATGCAGTTGGTTTCATTGAATCAAAGCGTTAAGCTTGACGCATTGAACGAAGCTCCACTCATTGATTTAAGACGTGCAATCAGTATCATTGAATGAATGCGTGTAGTTGTTTCATTGAATGCACATGCGCAGTAGGATTCAGTATATAACTGAGTTACGTTTGTTCCATTGCAACAAGGAATAAGGTTTGATGCATTGAATCAATGATTGTAGTTTGATTCAATGATTGAATGAATGCAGTAGAATGAAAGCGTTGAACTTGACACATAGCATGAATAAGAGAAGTTCTAATAGCAGGTGTCAAGGAGTGAATGTTTTGTAGTTTGATTGAGACAATGTTTGAAGCTTGTGGCTTTGAATGAATTAGAGGAGCTGTACTCATTGAATTGACAAGTGCAGTCTCTTTCATTGAATGAACGTGTGCAGTTTGATTCACTGAATAAGTGTTAAGTTTGTTTCATTGTTACGTCTGATTCCTTGGGGCAATCCTTGAAGTTTGATTCAATGAATGCAGTTTGAAATCGTTAAACTTGACATATTCAACGAATGAGAGAAGCTCTACTCATTGAATTAATACGTGCAGTCAGTTTCATTGAATGGATGCGTGCAGTTTGTTTCAGTGAATGAAAGCGTTAGCCTCGAGACATTGAATAAACGAGAAAGGCTGCACTTATTGAATTAAGAAGTGTAGTCAGTTTCATAGAATGAATGCATGCAGTTTCTTTCATTGAATGCATGGCCAAAACTCGATTCATTGGAAATGAATGTTTCTCAGCGAATGAATGATTGCAGTTTGGTTCATTGATTGAAAGAATGCAGTTAAATACATTCCATTAATGAGTGAAGTTTGCATAATTAAATCATTGAATTACATTCGAATCTTTGAGTCAATGATTGAAATATGAAATAATGAATGTGTGTATGCAGGTTGTTTCATTGAATTAAAGAGTTAAGCTCGAGACATTGAATGAAAGAGAAAACCTCTACTCATTGAATCAACAGTTGCAGTTTGCTTCATGCACTAAACGTGTGTAGTTTGTTTGAACGAATCACTGCGCTAAGATTGTGGGTGTCAAGCAATGAGAGTACCTCTACCCATTCTGTTTTCATTGTTTCATTGCAGTCTGTTTCATACATGCAGTTTGTTTCATTGTATGAACGCGTGAAGTTTATTCCATTGAATGAATGGCAAATGCTCGATTCATTTGAAACTACTTGCAGTGTTTTCTCATCGAATGAATGATTGCAGTTTGATTCATTGATTGAATGAATGCACTTATTTTCACCCCATAAATGAGTGAAGGTCGCATAATTAAATCAATAAATTACAATCGATTCTTTGAATCAAAGATTGAAATATGAAATAATGAACGAGTGAATGTAGGTTGTTTCATTGAAAAAAAGAGTTATGCTCGAGACATTGAATGAAAGAGAAAAACTACACTCGTAGAATGAACACGTGTAGTTTGCTTCTTTGTATCAATGCGTTAAGCTTGTGGCAGTAAACGAATGAGAGTACGTCTACTCATTGAATTATCATGTGCAGTCTGTTTCATTGAATGAACGAGTGTAGTAATAAAAAGTTTGTTACATTGAAACAAGGAATAAAGGTATGATTCATGGAATCAATAATGGTACTTTGATTCAATGATTCAATGAATGCAGGTTGTTTCATTGAATTAAAGCGTTAAGCATAACACATTGAAGGAATGAGAGAAGCTCCACTCATTGAAATGACACGTGCAATTTTACTCATGGAGTGAATGTGTTCAGTTCGATTGAGACAGTGCATGAAGCTTGTGGTATTCAATGAATGAGAGTAGCTGTACTCATTGAATTGACAAGTGTAGTCTCTTTGATTGAATGAACTTGTGCAGTTTGATTCATTCAGTAAGTTTCTTTCATAGAAACAATGAATAAGGTTTGATTCATTGAATCAATGTTTGAAGTTTGATTCAATGAATCAATGAATGCAGTTGGTTTCATTGAATCAAAGCGTTAAGCTTGACGCATTGAACGAAGCTCCACTCATTGATTTAAGACGTGCAATCAGTATCATTGAATGAATGCGTGTAGTTGTTTCATTGAATGCACATGCGCAGTAGGATTCAGTATATAACTGAGTTACGTTTGTTCCATTGCAACAAGGAATAAGGTTTGATGCATTGAATCAATGATTGTAGTTTGATTCAATGAATGAATGAATGCAGTAATGAAAGCGTTGAACTTGACACATAGCATGAATAAGAGAAGTTCTAATAGCAGGTGTCAAGGAGTGAATGTTTTGTAGTTTGATTGAGACAATGTTTGAAGCTTGTGGCTTTGAATGAATTAGAGGAGCTGTACTCATTGAATTGACAAGTGCAGTCTCTTTCATTGAATGAACGTGTGCAGTTTGATTCACTGAATAAGTGTGTTAAGTTTGTTTCATTGTTACGTCTGATTCCTTGGGGCAATCCTTGAAGTTTGATTCAATGAATGCAGTTTGAAATCGTTAAACTTGACATATTCAACGAATGAGAGAAGCTCTACTCATTGAATTAATACGTGCAGTCAGTTTCATTGAATGGATGCGTGCAGTTTGTGTTCAGTGAATGAAAGCGTTAGCCTCGAGACATTGAATAAACGAGAAAGGCTGCACTTATTGAATTAAGAAGTGTAGTCAGTTTCATAGAATGAATGCATGCAGTTTCTTTCATTGAATGCATGGCCAAAACTCGATTCATTGGAAATGAATGTTTCTCAGCGAATGAATGATTGCAGTTTGGTTCATTGATTGAAAGAATGCAGTTAAATACATTCCATTAATGAGTGAAGTTTGCATAATTAAATCATTGAATTACATTCGAATCTTTGAGTCAATGATTGAAATATGAAATAATGAATGTGTGTATGCAGGTTGTTCATTGAATTAAAGAGTTAAGCTCGAGACATTGAATGAAAGAGAAAACCTCTACTCATTGAATCAACAGGTGCAGTTTGCTTCATGCACTAAATGTGTGTAGTTTGTTTGAACGAATCACTGCGCTAAGATTGTGGTGTCAAGCAATGAGAGTAC